>NC_045719.1:0-49539 GCF_009834535.1 Camelus ferus | reverse complement strand
TCCCCATATATAGTAAGGAGTGGTGTTTGCAACTGAAAGAATCTTTGTGTTCCCAACAAGCTAGGTGAAGGACGGATTTCACACACACTTATCACTCAGAAGTGAGCATGTGGAGAGACTTTCGTTCATCTAGCACAAAGGTAACGGATTGCAGGAGAAACTTTTACTCTGCTTTCTCAGTCTGTTTCCCAGTGTCGGTTTGAAGTTCCTGAGTTTTCACTGTAAAACCGATTGGAGCCAATACCTCCCCATAATATGTATGGAATGGTGTTTGCACCTGAAAACAAACTTTGTGTTCCCAAAAAGCTAGGTGAAGGAAGGCTTTCACACACACATATCTCTCAGAACTGAGCATGTTGAGAGACGTTCGTTTATCTATCACAAATGGAACGGGTTGCAGGAGAAACTTTTACTCTGGATTCTCAGTCTGTTTCCAAGTGCTGGTTTGAAGTTCCTGCAGTTTTCACTGTAAAACCGTGTTTGTGCTAGTACCTCCAAATATAAAAATAAGGAGTGGAGTTTGGAACTGAAAAGAAACTTTGTGTTCCCTACAAGCTAGGTGAAGGACGGCTTTCACACACAATTATCTCTCAGAACTGAGCATGTGGGGAGAATTTCGTTCATCTAGCAAAAATGGTAACGTGTTGCAGGAAAAACGTTTACTCTGGATTCTCAGTCTGATTCCTAGTGACTGTTTAAAGTCCCTGCAGTTTTCACTATAAAATCGAGTTGTAGCTAGTACTCCCCATATAATGTAAAGATTGGAGTTTGCAACTGAATGAAACTTTGTGTTCCCAAGAAGCTATGTGAAGGACGGCGTTCACACACACTAATCTATCAGAACTGAGCATGTGGAGAGACTTTCATTAATGTAGAAAAAGTGAACTGTTTGCAGCTGAAAATTGTACTCTGGATTCTCAGTCTGTTTCCTAGTGCCGATTTGAAGTTCCTGCAGTTATCACTGTAAAACCGTGTTGGAGCTTGTACCAGCCCATATACATGTATGGATTGGAGTTTGCAACTGAAAATAAAGTTTGTGTTCCCAAAAATCTAGGTGAAGGACGGCTTTCACACACACTTATCTCTTTAGAAATGATCACGTTGAGACACGTTAGTTCATCTAGCACAAAGGGAACGGGTTGCAGTAGAAACTTTTAGTCTGGTTTCTCAGTCTGTTTCCCAGTGTCGGTTTGATGTTCCTGTAATTTTCACTGTAAAACCGAGTTGGAGCTAGTACCTCCCCATATATATGTATGGATTGGTGTTTGCAACTGAAAAGAAAATTTGTGTTCCCAACAAGCTAGGTGAAGGACGGCTTTCACACACACTTATCTCTCAGAACTGAGCATTTGGGTAGACTTTCGTTCATCTATCACAAAGGGAAAGGGTTGCAGGTAAATTTTTACTCTGGATTCTCAGTCTGTTTCCAAGTGCCGGTTTGAAGTTCCTGCAGTTTTCACTGTAAAACCGAGTTGGAGCTAGTACTTACCCCTATATATGTATGGAATCATGTTTGCAACTGAAAAGAAAATTTGTGTTCCCAACAAGCTATGTGAAGGACGTCTTTCACACACACTAATGTATCAGAACTGAGCATGTGGAGAGACTTTCATTAATGTAGAAATAGTGAACTGTTTGCAGGTGAAAATTGTACTGTTGATTCTAGTCTGTTTCCTAGTGCCGATTTGAAGTTCCTGCAGTTATCACTGTAAAACCGTGTTGGAGCTTGTACCACTCCATATATATGTATGGATTGGAGTTTGCAACTGAAAATAAAGTTTGTGTTCCCAAAAAGCTATTTGAAGGACGGCTTTCACACACATTTAACTCTCAGAACTGAGCATGTGGAGAGACGTTCGCTCATCTAGCACAAAGGGACCGGGTTAAAGGAGAAAATTTTACTCTGGTTTCTCAGTGCCGGTTTGAAGTTCCTGCAGTTTTCACTGTAAAACCTATTTGGAGCTAGTACACCCCATATATATGTAAGGAGTGGAGTTTGCAACTGAAAAGAAACTTTGTGTTCCCAAAAAGCTAGGTGAAGTACGGTTTTCAAACACTTATCTGTCTGTACTGAGCATGTGGAGAGACGTTTGTTCATCTAGCACAAAGGGAACGGTTTGCAGGAGAAACTTTTACTCTGGTTTCTCTGTCTGATTCCCAGTGCCGTTTTGAAGTTCCTGCTGGTTTCTCTGTAAAAGCGAGTTTGAACTAGCCTCCCCATATATATGTATTGATTGGAGATTGCAACTGAAAAGAAAGTTTCTGTTCCCAAGAAACTAGGTGGAGGACGGCTTTCACACACACTTATCTCTTTAGAACTGAGCATGTGGAGAGACGTTCGTTCATCTAGCTTAAAGGGAACGTGTTGCAGGAGAAACTTTACTCTGGTTTCTCAGTCTGTTTCCTCGTGCCGGTTTGATGTTCCTGCAGTTTTCACTGTAAAACCGAGTTTGGGCTTGTACCTCCCCATATATATGTATGGAGTGGAGTTTGCAACTAAAAATAAACTTTGTGTTCCCAACAAGCTAGATGAAGGAAGGCTTTAACACACACTTATCTCTCAGAACTGAGCATTTGGAGGGGTTTTCTTTCATCTAGCAAAAAGGGAACGTGTTGCAGGAGAAACTATTACTCTGGTATCTCATTCTGTTTCCTAGTGCCGTTTTGATGTTCCTGTAGTTTTCCCTGTAAAAACGAGTTGGAGGTAGCACCTCCCCAGAAATATGTATGGAGTGGAGTTTGCAACTGAAAAGAAACTTTGTGTTCCCAACAAGTTAGGTGAAGTTTGTATTTCACTCACACATAACTCTCAGAACTGATCATGTGGATAGACTTTCGGTCATCTAGCACAAAGGGAACCGGTTGCAGGAGAAACTTTTACGCTGGTTTCTCAGTGTGTTTCCAATTGCCGTTTGGACGTTCCTGCAGTTTTCATTGTAAAACCGAGTTGGAGTATGTACCTCCCAATAATATGTAAGGAGTGGAGTTTACTACTGAAAAGATTCTTTGTGTTCCCAACAAGATACGTGAAGGCAGGTTTTCACTCACACTTATCTTTCAGAACTGAGCATGTGGAGAGACGTTCGTTCATCTAACACAAATGGAACGGCTTGCAGGAGAAAATATTACTCTGGATTCTCAGTTTGTTTCCAAGTGCCGGTTTGAAGTTCCTGCAGTTTTCACTGTAAAACCGAGTTGGGGCTGGTACCTCCCCACATATATCCATGGAGTGGAAATTGCAACTGAAAAGAAACTTTGTTATCCCAACAAGCTAGGTGAAGGACGGCTTTCACAAACACTTATAACTCCGAACTGAGCATGTGGAGACACGTTCGTTCATCTAGCACAAATGGAACGGGTTGCAGGAGAAACTTTTACTCTGTTTTCTCAGTCTGTTTCCTTGTGCCTGTTTGAAATTCCTGCAGTTTTCACTGTAAAATAGAGTTGGAGCTAGTACCTCCCCATATTTATGTAAGGAGTGGTGTTTGCATCTGAAAAGAATCTTTGTGTTCCCAAGAAGCTAGGTGAATTTCGGCTTTCACACACATTTATCTCTCAGAACTGAGCATCTGTAGAGACGATCGTTCATCTAGCAGAAAGGGAACGGGTTGCAGTTGAAATATTTACTCTGGTTTATCAGTCTGTTTCCTAGTGACGGTATGAAGTTTTTGCAGTTTTCACTGTAAAACCGAGTTGGAGCTGGTACCTCCCCATATATATACGGAGTTTAGTTTGCAAATGAAAAGAAACTTTGTGTTCCCAAAATGCTAGGTGAAGTACGGCTGTAACCCACACTCCTATGTCAGTACTGAGCATGTGGAGAGACTTTCGTTCATCTAGCATAAAGGGAACGGGATGCAGGAGAAACTATTACTCTGGTTTCTCAGTGTGTTTCCTACTGCCGGTTTGTAGTTCCTGCAGTTTTCACTATAAAACCGTGTTGGAGCTAGTACCTCCCCATATATATTTATGGAGTGGAGTTTGCAACTGAAAAGAAAGTTTGTGTTCCAACGAGCTAGTTGAAGGACAGCTTTCACAAACCCTTATCCCTCAGAACTGAACATGTGGAGAGACGTTCGTTCATCTATCACAAAGTGAACGGGTTGCAGGAGAATCTTTTACTCTGGGTTCTCAGACTGATTCCTAGTGCCTCTTTGAAGTTCCCGCAGTTTTCAGTATAAAACCGTGTTGGAGCTAGTACCTACCCATATATGTATGTAGTGGAGTTTGCAACTGAAAAGAAAGTTTGTGTTCCCAACAAGCTATGTGAAGGACGGATTTCACACACAATTAACTCTCAGACCTGAGCATGTGGAGAGACTTTCGTTTATCTAGCACAAAGTGAACGGGTTTCAGGAGAAACTTTTACTCTGGTTTCTCAGTCTGTTTGCTAGTGCCGGTTTGATGTTCCTGCAGTTTTCACTGTAAAACCGATTTGGAGCTTGAACTTCCCCATATATATGTATGGATTTGAGTTTGCAACTGTAAATAAATTTTGAGTTCCCAACAAGCTAGTTAAGGACGGCTTTAACACACACTTATCTCTCAGAAGTGAGCATGTGGAGGAGTTTTCTTTCATCTAGCAAAAAGGGAACGTGTTGCAGGATAAACTAATACTCTGGAATCTCTGTCTGATTCCTAGTGCCGGTTTGATGTTCCTGCAGTTTTCACTGTAAAACCGAGTTGGAGGTAGCAACTCCTCATAAATATGTATGGAGTGGAGTTTGCAACTAAAAGAAACTTTGTGTTCCCAACAGGTTAAGTGAAGTTCGGCTTTAACACACACTTATCTCTCAGATCTGAGCATGTGGAGAGACGTTTGTTCATCTAGCACAAAGGGAACCTGTTGCAGTAGAAACTTTTTCTCTGGTTTCTCACTGTGATTCCAATTGCCGTTTGGACGTTCCTGCAGTTTTCATTTTAAAACGAGTTGGAGCTAGTACCTCCCAATAAATATGTAAGGAGTGGAGTTTAGTACTGAAAATATTCTTTGTGTTCCCAACAAGCTAAGTGAAGGAAGGTTTCACTCACACTTATCTCTCAGAACTGAGCATGTGGAGGGAAATTCGTTCATCTATCACAAATGGTACGGGTTGCAGGAGAAACATTTACTCTGTTTTCTCTGTCTGTTTCCTAGTGCTTGTTTGAATTTCCTGCAGTTTTCACTGTAAAACTTAGTTGGAACTTGTAACTCCCCATATATATGTAAGGAGTGGTGTTTGCAACTGAAAAGAATCTTTGTGTTCCCAACAAGCTAGGTGAAGGACGGATTTCACACACACTTATCACTCAGAAGTGAGCATGTGGAGAGACTTTCGTTCATCTAGCACAAAGGTAACGGATTGCAGGAGAAACTTTTACTCTGCTTTCTCAGTCTGTTTCCCAGTGTCGGTTTGAAGTTCCTGAGTTTTCACTGTAAAACCGATTTGGAGCCAATACCTCCCCATATATATGTATGGAATGGTGTTTGCACCTGAAAACAAACTTTGTGTTCCCAAAAAGCTAGGTGAAGGAAGGCTTTCACACACACATATCTCTCAGAACTGAGCATGTTGAGAGACGTTCGTTTATCTATCACAAATGGAACGGGTTGCAGGAGAAACTTTTACTCTGGATTCTCAGTCTGTTTCCAAGTGCTGGTTTGAAGTTCCTGCAGTTTTCACTGTAAAACCGTGTTTGTGCTAGTACCTCCAAATATAAAAATAAGGAGTGGAGTTTGGAACTGAAAAGAAACTTTGTGTTCCCTACAAGCTAGGTGAAGGACGGCTTTCACACACAATTATCTCTCAGAACTGAGCATGTGGGGAGAATTTCGTTCATCTAGCAAAAATGGTAACGTGTTGCAGGAAAAACGTTTACTCTGGATTCTCAGTCTGATTCCTAGTGACTGTTTAAAGTCCCTGCAGTTTTCACTATAAAATCGAGTTGTAGCTAGTACTCCCCATATATATGTAAAGATTGGAGTTTGCAACTGAATGAAACTTTGTGTTCCCAAGAAGCTATGTGAAGGACGGCGTTCACACACACTAATCTATCAGAACTGAGCATGTGGAGAGACTTTCATTAATGTAGAAAAAGTGAACTGTTTGCAGCTGAAAATTGTACTCTGGATTCTCAGTCTGTTTCCTAGTGCCGATTTGAAGTTCCTGCAGTTATCACTGTAAAACCGTGTTGGAGCTTGTACCAGCCCATATACATGTATGGATTGGAGTTTGCAACTGAAAATAAAGTTTGTGTTCCCAAAAATCTAGGTGAAGGACGGCTTTCACACACACTTATCTCTTTAGAAATGATCACGTTGAGACACGTTAGTTCATCTAGCACAAAGGGAACGGGTTGCAGTAGAAACTTTTAGTCTGGTTTCTCAGTCTGTTTCCCAGTGTCGGTTTGATGTTCCTGTAATTTTCACTGTAAAACCGAGTTGGAGCTAGTACCTCCCCATATATATGTATGGATTGGTGTTTGCAACTGAAAAGAAAATTTGTGTTCCCAACAAGCTAGGTGAAGGACGGCTTTCACACACTTATCTCTCAGAACTGAGCATTTGGGTAGACTTTCGTTCATCTATCACAAAGGGAAAGGGTTGCAGGTAAATTTTTACTCTGGATTCTCAGTCTGTTTCCAAGTGCCGGTTTGAAGTTCCTGCAGTTTTCACTGTAAAACCGAGTTGGAGCTAGTACTTACCCTATATATGTATGGAATCATGTTTGCAACTGAAAAGAAAATTTGTGTTCCCAACAAGCTATGTGAAGGACGTCTTTCACACACACTAATGTATCAGAACTGAGCATGTGGAGAGACTTTCATTAATGTAGAAATAGTGAACTGTTTGCAGGTGAAAATTGTACTGTTGATTCTAGTCTGTTTCCTAGTGCCGATTTGAAGTTCCTGCAGTTATCACTGTAAAACCGTGTTGGAGCTTGTACCACTCCATATATATGTATGGATTGGAGTTTGCAACTGAAAATAAAGTTTGTGTTCCCAAAAAGCTATTTGAAGGACGGCTTTCACACACATTTAACTCTCAGAACTGAGCATGTGGAGAGACGTTCGCTCATCTAGCACAAAGGGACCGGGTTAAAGGAGAAAATTTTACTCTGGTTTCTCAGTGCCGGTTTGAAGTTCCTGCAGTTTTCACTGTAAAACCTATTTGGAGCTAGTACACCCCATATATATGTAAGGAGTGGAGTTTGCAACTGAAAAGAAACTTTGTGTTCCCAAAAAGCTAGGTGAAGTACGGTTTTCAAACACTTATCTGTCTGTACTGAGCATGTGGAGAGACGTTTGTTCATCTAGCACAAAGGGAACGGTTTGCAGGAGAAACTTTTACTCTTTTCTGTCTGATTCCCAGTGCCGTTTTGAAGTTCCTGCTGGTTTCTCTGTAAAAGCGAGTTTGAACTAGCCTCCCCATATATGTATTGATTGGAGATTGCAACTGAAAAGAAAGTTTCTGTTCCCAAGAAACTAGGTGGAGGACGGCTTTCACACACACTTATCTCTTTAGAACTGAGCATGTGGAGAGACGTTCGTTCATCTAGCTTAAAGGGAACGTGTTGCAGGAGAAACTATTACTCTGGTTTCTCAGTCTGTTTCCTCGTGCCGGTTTGATGTTCCTGCAGTTTTCACTGTAAAACCGAGTTTGGGCTTGTACCTCCCATATATGTATGGAGTGGAGTTTGCAACTAAAAATAAACTTTGTGTTCCCAACAAGCTAGGTGAAGGACGGATTTCACACACACTTATCACTCAGAAGTGAGCATGTGGAGAGACTTTCGTTCATCTAGCACAAAGGTAACGGATTGCAGGAGAAACTTTTACTCTGCTTTCTCAGTCTGTTTCCCAGTGTCGGTTTGAAGTTCCTGAGTTTTCACTGTAAAACCGATTTGGAGCCAATACCTACCCATATATATGTATGGAATGGTGTTTGCACCTGAAAACAAACTTTGTGTTCCCAAAAGCTAGGTGAAGGAAGGCTTTCACACACACATATCTCTCAGAACTGAGCATGTTGAGAGACGTTCGTTTATCTATCACAAATGGAACGGGTTGCAGGAGAAACTTTTACTCTGGATTCTCAGTCTGTTTCAAGTGCTGGTTTTGAAGTTCCTGCAGTTTTCACTGTAAAACCGTGTTGTTGCTAGTACCTCCAATATAAACTAAGGAGTGGAGTTTGGAACTGAAAAGAACTTTTGTGTTCCCTACAAGCTAGGTGAAGGACGGCTTCACACACAATTATCTCTCAAACTGAGCATGTTGGGGAGAATTTCGTTCATCTAGCAAAAATGGGTAACGTGTTGCAGGAAAAACGTTACTCTGGATTCTCAGTCTGATTCCTAGTGACTGTTTAAGTCCCTGCAGTTTTCACTATAAAATCGAGTTGTAGCTAGTACTTCCCCCATATATATGTAAAGATTGGAGTTTGCAACTGAATGAAACTTTGTGTTCCCAAAGAAGGCTATATGAAGGACGGCGTCACACACACTAATCTATCCAGACTAGAGCATGTGGAGAGACTTTCATTAATGTAGAAAAAGTGAACTGTTTGCAGCTGAAAATTGTACTCTGGATTCTCAGTCTGTTTCCTAGTGCCGATTTGAAGTTCCTGCAGTTATCACTGTAAAACCGTGTTGGAGCTTGTACCAGCCCATATACATGTATGGATTGGAGTTTGCAACTGAAAATAAAGTTTGTGTTCCCAAAAATCTAGGTGAAGGACGGCTTTCACACACACTTATCTCTTTAGAAATGATCACGTTGAGACACGTTAGTTCATCTAGCACAAAGGGAACGGGTTGCAGTAGAAACTTTTAGTCTGGTTTCTCAGTCTGTTTCCCAGTGTCGGTTGATGTTCCTGTAATTTTCACTGTAAAACCGAGTTGGAGCTAGTACCTCCCCATATATATGTATGGATTGGTGTTGCAACTGAAAAGAAAATTTGTGTTCCCAACAAGCTAGGTGAAGGACGGCTTTCACACACACTTATCTCTCAGAACTGAGCATTTGGGTAGACTTTCGTTCATCTATCACAAAGGGAAAGGGTTGCAGGTAAATTTTTACTCTGGATTCTCAGTCTGTTTCCAAGTGCCGGTTTGAAGTTCCTGCAGTTTTCACTGTAAAACCGAGTTGGAGCTAGTACTTACCCCTATATATGTATGGAATCATGTTTGCAACTGAAAAGAAAATTTGTGTTCCCAACAAGCTATGTGAAGGACGTCTTTCACACACACTTATGTATCAGAACTGAGCATGTGGAGAGACTTTCATTAATGTAGAAATAGTGAACTGTTTGCAGGTGAAAATTGTACGTTGATTCTAGTCTGTTTCCTAGTGCCGATTTGAAGTTCCTGCAGTTATCACTGTAAAACCGTGTTGGAGCTTTGTACCACTCCATATATATGTATGGATTGGAGTTTGCAACTGAAAATAAAGTTTGTGTTCCCAAAAAGCTATTTGAAGGACGGCTTTCACACACATTTAACTCTCAGAACTGAGCATGTGGAGAGACGTTCGCTCATCTAGCACAAAGGGACCGGGTTAAAGAGAGAAAATTTTACTCTGGTTTCTCAGTGCCGGTTTGGAAGTTCCTGCAGTTTTCACTGTAAAACCTATTTGGAGCTAGTACACCCCTATATTATGTAAGGATGGAGTTTGCAACTGAAAAGAAACTTTGTGTTCCCAAAAGCTAGGTGAAGTACGGTTTTCAAACACTTATCTGTCTGTACTGAGCATGTGGAGAGACGTTTGTTCATCTAGCACAAAGGGAACGGTTTGCAGGAGAAACTTTTACTCTGGTTTCTCTGTCTGATTCCCAGTGCCGTTTTGAAGTTCCTGCTGGTTTCTCTGTAAAAGCGAGTTTGAACTAGCCTCCCCATATATATGTATTGATTGGAGATTGCAACTGAAAAGAAGTTTCTGTTCCCAAGAAACTAGGTGGAGGACGGCTTTCACACACACTTATCTCTTTAGAACTGAGCATGTGGAGAGACGTTCGTTCATCTAGCTTAAAGGGAACGTGTTTGCAGGAGAAACTTTTACTCTGGTTTCTCAGTCTGTTTCCTCGTGCCGGTTGATGTTCCTGCAGTTTTCACTGTAAAACCGAGTTTGGGCTTGTACCTCCCCATATATATGTATGGAGTGGAGTTTGCAACTAAAAATAAACTTTGTGTTCCCAACAAGCTAGATGAAGGAAGGCTTTAACACACACTTATCTCTCAGAACTGAGCATTTGGAGGGGTTTCTTTCATCTAGCAAAAAGGGAACGTGTTGCAAGGAGAAACTATTACTCTGGTATCTCATTCTGTTTCCTAGTGCCGTTTTGATGTTCCTGTAGTTTTCCCTGTAAAAACGAGTTGGAGGTAGCACCTCCCCAGAAATATGTATGGAGTGGAGTTTGCAACTGAAAAGAAACTTTGTGTTCCCAACAAGTTAGGTGAAGTTTGTATTTCACTCACACATAACTCTCAGAACTGATCATGTGGATAGACTTTCGGTCATCTAGCACAAAGGGAACCGGTTGCAGGAGAAACTTTTACGCTGGTTTCTCAGTGTGTTTCCAATTGCCGTTTGGACGTTCCTGCAGTTTTCATTGTAAAAACCGAGTTGGAGTATGTACCTCCCAATATATATGTAAGGAGTGGAGTTTACTACTGAAAAGATTCTTTGTGTTCCCAACAAGATACGTGAAGGCAGGTTTTCACTCACACTTATCTTTCAGAACTGAGCATGTGGAGAGACGTTCGTTCATCTAACACAAATGGAACGGCTTGCAGGAGAAAATTATTACTCTGGATTCTCAGTTTGTTTCCAAGTGCCGGTTTGAAGTTCCTGCAGTTTTCACTGTAAAACCGAGTTGGGGCTGGTACCATCCCCACATATATCCATGGAGTGGAAATTGCAACTGAAAAGAAACTTTGTTATCCCAACAAGCTAGGTGAAGGACGGCTTTCACAAACACTTATAACTCCGAACTGAGCATGTGGAGACACGTTCGTTCATCTAGCACAAATGGAACGGGTTGCAGGAGAAACTTTTACTCTGTTTTCTCAGTCTGTTTCCTTGTGCCTGTTTGAAATTCCTGCAGTTTTCACTGTAAAATAGAGTTGGAGCTAGTACCTCCCATATTTATGTAAGGAGTGGTGTTTGCATCTGAAAAGAATCTTTGTGTTCCCAAGAAGCTAGGTGAATTTCGGCTTTCACACACATTTATCTCTCAGAACTGAGCATCTGTAGAGACGATCGTTCATCTAGCAGAAAGGGAACGGGTTGCAGTTGAAATATTTACTCTGGTTTATCAGTCTGTTTCCTAGTGACGGTATGAGTTTTTGCAGTTTTCACTGTAAAACCGAGTTGGAGCTGGTACCTCCCCATATATATATACGGAGTTTAGTTTGCAAATGAAAAGAAACTTTGTGTTCCCAAAATGCTAGGTGAAGTACGGCTGTACCCACACTCCTATGTCAGTACTGAGCATGTGAGAGACTTTCGTTCATCTAGCATAAAGGGAACGGGATGCAGGAGAAACTATTACTCTGGTTTCTCAGTGTGTTTCCTACTGCCGGTTTGTAGTTCCTGCAGTTTTCACTATAAAACCGTGTTGGAGCTAGTACCTCCCCCATATATATTTATGGAGTGGAGTTGCAACTGAAAAGAAAGTTTGTGTTCCAACGAGCTAGTTGAAGGACAGCTTTCCACAAACCCTTATCCCTCAGAACTGAACATGTGGAGAGACGTTCGTTCATCTATCACAAAGTGAACGGGTTGCAGGAGAATCTTTTACTCTGGGTTCTCAGACTGATTCCTAGTGCCTCTTTGAAGTTCCCGCAGTTTTCAGTATAAACCGTGTTGGAGCTAGTACCTACCCATATATATGTATGTAGTGGAGTTTGCAACTGAAAAGAAAGTTTGTGTTCCCAACAAGCTATGTGAAGGACGGATTTCACACACAATTAACTCTCAGACCTGAGCATGTGGAGAGACTTTCGTTTATCTAGCACAAAGTGAACGGGTTTCAGGAGAAACTTTTACTCTGGTTTCTCAGTCTGTTTGCTAGTGCCGGTTTGATGTTCCTGCAGTTTTCACTGTAAAACCGATTTGGAGCTTGAACTTCCCCATATATATGTATGGATTGGAGTTGGCAACTGTAATAAATTTTGAGTTCCCAACAAGCTAGGTTAAGGACGGCTTTAACACACACTTATCTCTCAGAAGTGAGCATGTGGAGGAGTTTTCTTTCATCTAGCAAAAAGGGAACGTGTTGCAGGATAAACTAATACTCTGGAATCTCTGTCTGATTCCTAGTGCCGGTTTGATGTTCCTGCAGTTTTCACTGTAAAACCGAGTTGGAGGTAGCAACTCCTCATAAATATGTATGGAGTGGAGTTTTGCAACTAAAAGAAACTTTGTGTTCCCAACAGTTAAGTGAAGTTCGGCTTTAACACACACTTATCTCTCAGATCTGAGCATGTGGAGAGACGTTTGTTCATCTAGCACAAAGGGAACCTGTTGCAGTAGAAACTTTTTCTCTGGTTTCTCACTGTGATTCCAATTGCCGTTGGACGTTCCTGCAGTTTTCATTTTAAAACGAGTTGGAGCTAGTACCATCCCAATAAATATGTAAGGAGTGGAGTTTAGTACTGAAATATTCTTTGTGTTCCCAACAAGCTAAGTGAAGGAAGGTTTCACTCACACTTATCTCTCAGAACTGAGCATGTGGAGGGAATTCGTTCATCTATCACAAATGGTACGGGTTGCAGGAGAAACATTTACTCTGTTTTCTCTGTCTGTTTCCTAGTGCTTGTTTGAATTTCCTGCAGTTTTCACTGTAAAACTTAGTTGGAACTTGTAACTCCCCATATATATGTAAGGAGTGGTGTTTGCAACTGAAAAGAATCTTTGTGTTCCCAACAAGCTAGGTGAAGGACGGATTTCACACACACTTATCACTCAGAAGTGAGCATGTGGAGAGACTTTCGTTCATCTAGCACAAAGGTAACGGATTGCAGGAGAAACTTTTACTCTGCTTTCTCAGTCTGTTTCCCAGTGTCGGTTTGAAGTTCCTGAGTTTTCACTGTAAAACCGATTTGGAGCCAATACCTCCCCATATATATGTATGGAATGGTGTTTGCACCTGAAAACAAACTTTGTGTTCCCAAAAAGCTAGGTGAAGGAAGGCTTTCACACACACATATCTCTCAGAACTGAGCATGTTGAGAGACGTTCGTTTATCTATCACAAATGGAACGGGTTGCAGGAGAAACTTTTACTCTGGATTCTCAGTCTGTTTCCAAGTGCTGGTTTGAAGTTCCTGCAGTTTTCACTGTAAAACCGTGTTTGTGCTAGTACCTCCAAATATAAAAATAAGGAGTGGAGTTTGGAACTGAAAAGAAACTTTGTGTTCCCTACAAGCTAGGTGAAGGACGGCTTTCACACACAATTATCTCTCAGAACTGAGCATGTGGGGAGAATTTCGTTCATCTAGCAAAAATGGTAACGTGTTGCAGGAAAAACGTTTACTCTGGATTCTCAGTCTGATTCCTAGTGACTGTTTAAAGTCCCTGCAGTTTTCACTATAAAATCGAGTTGTAGCTAGTACTCCCCATATATATGTAAAGATTGGAGTTTGCAACTGAATGAAACTTTGTGTTCCCAAGAAGCTATGTGAAGGACGGCGTTCACACACACTAATCTATCAGAACTGAGCATGTGGAGAGACTTTCATTAATGTAGAAAAAGTGAACTGTTTGCAGCTGAAAATTGTACTCTGGATTCTCAGTCTGTTTCCTAGTGCCGATTTGAAGTTCCTGCAGTTATCACTGTAAAACCGTGTTGGAGCTTGTACCAGCCCATATACATGTATGGATTGGAGTTTGCAACTGAAAATAAAGTTTGTGTTCCCAAAAATCTAGGTGAAGGACGGCTTTCACACACACTTATCTCTTTAGAAATGATCACGTTGAGACACGTTAGTTCATCTAGCACAAAGGGAACGGGTTGCAGTAGAAACTTTTAGTCTGGTTTCTCAGTCTGTTTCCCAGTGTCGGTTTGATGTTCCTGTAATTTTCACTGTAAAACCGAGTTGGAGCTAGTACCTCCCCATATATATGTATGGATTGGTGTTTGCAACTGAAAAGAAAATTTGTGTTCCCAACAAGCTAGGTGAAGGACGGCTTTCACACACACTTATCTCTCAGAACTGAGCATTTGGGTAGACTTTCGTTCATCTATCACAAAGGGAAAGGGTTGCAGGTAAATTTTTACTCTGGATTCTCAGTCTGTTTCCAAGTGCCGGTTTGAAGTTCCTGCAGTTTTCACTGTAAAACCGAGTTGGAGCTAGTACTTACCCCTATATATGTATGGAATCATGTTTGCAACTGAAAAGAAAATTTGTGTTCCCAACAAGCTATGTGAAGGACGTCTTTCACACACACTAATGTATCAGAACTGAGCATGTGGAGAGACTTTCATTAATGTAGAAATAGTGAACTGTTTGCAGGTGAAAATTGTACTGTTGATTCTCAGTCTGTTTCCTAGTGCCGATTTGAAGTTCCTGCAGTTATCACTGTAAAACCGTGTTGGAGCTTGTACCACTCCATATATATGTATGGATTGGAGTTTGCAACTGAAAATAAAGTTTTGTGTTCCCAAAAAGCTATTTGAAGGACGGCTTTCACACACATTTAACTCTCAGAACTGAGCATGTGGAGAGACGTTCGCTCATCTAGCACAAAGGGACCGGGTTAAAGGAGAAAATTTACTCTGGTTTCTCAGTGCCGGTTTGAAGTTCCTGCAGTTTTCACTGTAAAACCTATTTGGAGCTAGTACACCCCATATATATGTAAGGAGTGGAGTTTGCAACTGAAAAGAAACTTTGTGTTCCCAAAAAGCTAGGTGAAGTACGGTTTTCAAACACTTATCTGTCTGTACTGAGCATGTGGAGAGACGTTTGTTCATCTAGCACAAAGGGAACGGTTTGCAGGAGAAACTTTTACTCTGGTTTCTCTGTCTGATTCCCAGTGCCGTTTTGAAGTTCCTGCTGGATTTCTCTGTAAAAGCGAGTTTGAACTAGCCTCCCCATATATGTATTGATTGGAGATTGCAACTGAAAAGAAAGTTTCTGTTCCCAAGAAACTAGGTGGAGGACGGCTTTCACACACACTTATCTCTTTAGAACTGAGCATGTGGAGAGACGTTCGTTCATCTAGCTTAAAGGGAACGTGTTGCAGGAGAAACTATTACTCTGGTTTCTCAGTCTGTTTCCTCGTGCCGGTTTGATGTTCCTGCAGTTTTCACTGTAAAACCGAGTTTGGGCTTGTACCTCCCCATATATATGTATGGAGTGGAGTTTGCAACTAAAAATAAACTTTGTGTTCCCAACAAGCTAGATGAAGGAAGGCTTTAACACACACTTATCTCTCAGAACTGAGCATTTGGAGGGGTTTTCTTTCATCTAGCAAAAAGGGAACGTGTTGCAGGAGAAACTATTACTCTGGTATCTCATTCTGTTTCCTAGTGCCGTTTTGATGTTCCTGTAGTTTTCCCTGTAAAAACGAGTTGGAGGTAGCACCTCCCCAGAAATATGTATGGAGTGGAGTTTGCAACTGAAAAGAAACTGTGTTCCCAACAAGTTAGGTGAAGTTTGTATTTCACTCACACATAACTCTCAGAACTGATCATGTGGATAGACTTTCGGTCATCTAGCACAAAGGGAACCGGTTGCAGGAGAAACTTTTACGCTGGTTTCTCAGTGTGTTTCCAATTGCCGTTTGGACGTTCCTGCAGTTTTTCATTGTAAAACCGAGTTGGAGTATGTACCTCCCAATATATATGTAAGGAGTGGAGTTTACTACTGAAAAGATTCTTTGTGTTCCCAACAAGATACGTGAAGGCAGGTTTTCACTCACACTTATCTTTCAGAACTGAGCATGTGGAGAGACGTTCGTTCATCTAACACAAATGGAACGGCTTGCAGGAGAAAATATTACTCTGGATTCTCAGTTTGTTTCCAAGTGCCGGTTTGAAGTTCCTGCAGTTTTCACTGTAAAACCGAGTTGGGGCTGGTACCTCCCCACATATATCCATGGAGTGGAAATTGCAACTGAAAAGAAACTTTGTTATCCCAACAAGCTAGGTGAAGGACGGCTTTCACAAACACTTATAACTCCGAACTGAGCATGTGGAGACACGTTCGTTCATCTAGCACAAATGGAACGGGTTGCAGGAGAAACTTTTACTCTGTTTTCTCAGTCTGTTTCCTTGTGCCTGTTTGAAATTCCTGCAGTTTTCACTGTAAAATAGAGTTGGAGCTAGTACCTCCCCATATTTATGTAAGGAGTGGTGTTTGCATCTGAAAAGAATCTTTGTGTTCCCAAGAAGCTAGGTGAATTTCGGCTTTCACACACATTTATCTCTCAGAACTGAGCATCTGTAGAGACGATCGTTCATCTAGCAGAAAGGGAACGGGTTGCAGTTGAAATATTTACTCTGGTTTATCAGTCTGTTTCCTAGTGACGGTATGAAGTTTTTGCAGTTTTCACTGTAAAACCGAGTTGGAGCTGGTACCTCCCCATATATATATACGGAGTTTAGTTTGCAAATGAAAAGAAACTTTGTGTTCCCAAAATGCTAGGTGAAGTACGGCTGTAACCCACACTCCTATGTCAGTACTGAGCATGTGGAGAGACTTTCGTTCATCTAGCATAAAGGGAACGGGATGCAGGAGAAACTATTACTCTGGTTTCTCAGTGTGTTTCCTACTGCCGGTTTGTAGTTCCTGCAGTTTTCACTATAAAACCGTGTTGGAGCTAGTACCTCCCCATATATATTTATGGAGTGGAGTTTGCAACTGAAAAGAAAGTTTGTGTTCCAACGAGCTAGTTGAAGGACAGCTTTCACAAACCCTTATCCCTCAGAACTGAACATGTGGAGAGACGTTCGTTCATCTATCACAAAGTGAACGGGTTGCAGGAGAATCTTTTACTCTGGGTTCTCAGACTGATTCCTAGTGCCTCTTTGAAGTTCCCGCAGTTTTCAGTATAAAACCGTGTTGGAGCTAGTACCTACCCATATATATGTATGTAGTGGAGTTTGCAACTGAAAAGAAAGTTTGTGTTCCCAACAAGCTATGTGAAGGACGGATTTCACACACAATTAACTCTCAGACCTGAGCATGTGGAGAGACTTTCGTTTATCTAGCACAAAGTGAACGGGTTTCAGGAGAAACTTTTACTCTGGTTTCTCAGTCTGTTTGCTAGTGCCGGTTTGATGTTCCTGCAGTTTTCACTGTAAAACCGATTTGGAGCTTGAACTTCCCCATATATATGTATGGATTGGAGTTGGCAACTGTAAATAAATTTTGAGTTCCCAACAAGCTAGGTTAAGGACGGCTTTAACACACACTTATCTCTCAGAAGTGAGCATGTGGAGGAGTTTTCTTTCATCTAGCAAAAAGGGAACGTGTTGCAGGATAAACTAATACTCTGGAATCTCTGTCTGATTCCTAGTGCCGGTTTGATGTTCCTGCAGTTTTCACTGTAAAACCGAGTTGGAGGTAGCAACTCCTCATAAATATGTATGGAGTGGAGTTTGCAACTAAAAGAAACTTTGTGTTCCCAACAGGTTAAGTGAAGTTCGGCTTTAACACACACTTATCTCTCAGATCTGAGCATGTGGAGAGACGTTTGTTCATCTAGCACAAAGGGAACCTGTTGCAGTAGAAACTTTTTCTCTGGTTTCTCACTGTGATTCCAATTGCCGTTTGGACGTTCCTGCAGTTTTCATTTTAAAACGAGTTGGAGCTAGTACCTCCCAATAAATATGTAAGGAGTGGAGTTTAGTACTGAAAATATTCTTTGTGTTCCCAACAAGCTAAGTGAAGGAAGGTTTCACTCACACTTATCTCTCAGAACTGAGCATGTGGAGGGAAATTCGTTCATCTATCACAAATGGTACGGGTTGCAGGAGAAACATTTACTCTGTTTTCTCTGTCTGTTTCCTAGTGCTTGTTTGAATTTCCTGCAGTTTTCACTGTAAAACTTAGTTGGAACTTGTAACTCCCCATATATATGTAAGGAGTGGTGTTTGCAACTGAAAAGAATCTTTGTGTTCCCAACAAGCTAGGTGAAGGACGGATTTCACACACACTTATCACTCAGAAGTGAGCATGTGGAGAGACTTTCGTTCATCTAGCACAAAGGTAACGGATTGCAGGAGAAACTTTTACTCTGCTTTCTCAGTCTGTTTCCCAGTGTCGGTTTGAAGTTCCTGAGTTTTCACTGTAAAACCGATTTGGAGCCAATACCTCCCCATATATATGTATGGAATGGTGTTTGCACCTGAAAACAAACTTTGTGTTCCCAAAAAGCTAGGTGAAGGAAGGCTTTCACACACACATATCTCTCAGAACTGAGCATGTTGAGAGACGTTCGTTTATCTATCACAAATGGAACGGGTTGCAGGAGAAACTTTTACTCTGGATTCTCAGTCTGTTTCCAAGTGCTGGTTTGAAGTTCCTGCAGTTTTCACTGTAAAACCGTGTTTGTGCTAGTACCTCCAAATATAAAAATAAGGAGTGGAGTTTGGAACTGAAAAGAAACTTTGTGTTCCCTACAAGCTAGGTGAAGGACGGCTTTCACACACAATTATCTCTCAGAACTGAGCATGTGGGGAGAATTTCGTTCATCTAGCAAAAATGGTAACGTGTTGCAGGAAAAACGTTTACTCTGGATTCTCAGTCTGATTCCTAGTGACTGTTTAAAGTCCCTGCAGTTTTCACTATAAAATCGAGTTGTAGCTAGTACTCCCCATATATATGTAAAGATTGGAGTTTGCAACTGAATGAAACTTTGTGTTCCCAAGAAGCTATGTGAAGGACGGCGTTCACACACACTAATCTATCAGAACTGAGCATGTGGAGAGACTTTCATTAATGTAGAAAAAGTGAACTGTTTGCAGCTGAAAATTGTACTCTGGATTCTCAGTCTGTTTCCTAGTGCCGATTTGAAGTTCCTGCAGTTATCACTGTAAAACCGTGTTGGAGCTTGTACCAGCCCATATACATGTATGGATTGGAGTTTGCAACTGAAAATAAAGTTTGTGTTCCCAAAAATCTAGGTGAAGGACGGCTTTCACACACACTTATCTCTTTAGAAATGATCACGTTGAGACACGTTAGTTCATCTAGCACAAAGGGAACGGGTTGCAGTAGAAACTTTTAGTCTGGTTTCTCAGTCTGTTTCCCAGTGTCGGTTTGATGTTCCTGTAATTTTCACTGTAAAACCGAGTTGGAGCTAGTACCTCCCCATATATATGTATGGATTGGTGTTTGCAACTGAAAAGAAAATTTGTGTTCCCAACAAGCTAGGTGAAGGACGGCTTTCACACACACTTATCTCTCAGAACTGAGCATTTGGGTAGACTTTCGTTCATCTATCACAAAGGGAAAGGGTTGCAGGTAAATTTTTACTCTGGATTCTCAGTCTGTTTCCAAGTGCCGGTTTGAAGTTCCTGCAGTTTTCACTGTAAAACCGAGTTGGAGCTAGTACTTACCCCTATATATGTATGGAATCATGTTTGCAACTGAAAAGAAAATTTGTGTTCCCAACAAGCTATGTGAAGGACGTCTTTCACACACACTAATGTATCAGAACTGAGCATGTGGAGAGACTTTCATTAATGTAGAAATAGTGAACTGTTTGCAGGTGAAAATTGTACTGTTGATTCTAGTCTGTTTCCTAGTGCCGATTTGAAGTTCCTGCAGTTATCACTGTAAACCGTGTTGGAGCTTGTACCACTCCATATATATGTATGGATTGGAGTTTGCAACTGAAAATAAAGTTTGTGTTCCCAAAAAGCTATTTGAAGGACGGCTTTCACACACATTTAACTCTCAGAACTGAGCATGTGGAGAGACGTTCGCTCATCTAGCACAAAGGGACCGGGTTAAAGGAGAAAATTTTACTCTGGTTTCTCAGTGCCGGTTTGAAGTTCCTGCAGTTTTCACTGTAAAACCTATTTGGAGCTAGTACACCCCATATATATGTAAGGAGTGGAGTTTGCAACTGAAAAGAAACTTTGTGTTCCCAAAAAGCTAGGTGAAGTACGGTTTTCAAACACTTATCTGTCTGTACTGAGCATGTGGAGAGACGTTTGTTCATCTAGCACAAAGGGAACGGTTTGCAGGAGAAACTTTTACTCTGGTTTCTCTGTCTGATTCCCAGTGCCGTTTTGAAGTTCCTGCTGGTTTCTCTGTAAAAGCGAGTTTGAACTAGCCTCCCCATATATATGTATTGATTGGAGATTGCAACTGAAAAGAAAGTTTCTGTTCCCAAGAAACTAGGTGGAGGACGGCTTTCACACACACTTATCTCTTTAGAACTGAGCATGTGGAGAGACGTTCGTTCATCTAGCTTAAAGGGAACGTGTTGCAGGAGAAACTTTTACTCTGGTTTCTCAGTCTGTTTCCTCGTGCCGGTTTGATGTTCCTGCAGTTTTCACTGTAAAACCGAGTTTGGGCTTGTACCTCCCCATATATATGTATGGAGTGGAGTTTGCAACTAAAAATAAACTTTGTGTTCCCAACAAGCTAGATGAAGGAAGGCTTTAACACACACTTATCTCTCAGAACTGAGCATTTGGAGGGGTTTTCTTTCATCTAGCAAAAAGGGAACGTGTTGCAGGAGAAACTATTACTCTGGTATCTCATTCTGTTTCCTAGTGCCGTTTTGATGTTCCTGTAGTTTTCCCTGTAAAAACGAGTTGGAGGTAGCACCTCCCCAGAAATATGTATGGAGTGGAGTTTGCAACTGAAAAGAAACTTTGTGTTCCCAACAAGTTAGGTGAAGTTTGTATTTCACTCACACATAACTCTCAGAACTGATCATGTGGATAGACTTTCGGTCATCTAGCACAAAGGGAACCGGTTGCAGGAGAAACTTTTACGCTGGTTTCTCAGTGTGTTTCCAATTGCCGTTTGGACGTTCCTGCAGTTTTCATTGTAAAACCGAGTTGGAGTATGTACCTCCCAATATATATGTAAGGAGTGGAGTTTACTACTGAAAAGATTCTTTGTGTTCCCAACAAGATACGTGAAGGCAGGTTTTCACTCACACTTATCTTTCAGAACTGAGCATGTGGAGAGACGTTCGTTCATCTAACACAAATGGAACGGCTTGCAGGAGAAAATATTACTCTGGATTCTCAGTTTGTTTCCAAGTGCCGGTTTGAAGTTCCTGCAGTTTTCACTGTAAAACCGAGTTGGGGCTGGTACCTCCCCACATATATCCATGGAGTGGAAATTGCAACTGAAAAGAAACTTTGTTATCCCAACAAGCTAGGTGAAGGACGGCTTTCACAAACACTTATAACTCCGAACTGAGCATGTGGAGACACGTTCGTTCATCTAGCACAAATGGAACGGGTTGCAGGAGAAACTTTTACTCTGTTTTCTCAGTCTGTTTCCTTGTGCCTGTTTGAAATTCCTGCAGTTTTCACTGTAAAATAGAGTTGGAGCTAGTACCTCCCCATATTTATGTAAGGAGTGGTGTTTGCATCTGAAAAGAATCTTTGTGTTCCCAAGAAGCTAGGTGAATTTCGGCTTTCACACACATTTATCTCTCAGAACTGAGCATCTGTAGAGACGATCGTTCATCTAGCAGAAAGGGAACGGGTTGCAGTTGAAATATTTACTCTGGTTTATCAGTCTGTTTCCTAGTGACGGTATGAAGTTTTTGCAGTTTTCACTGTAAAACCGAGTTGGAGCTGGTACCTCCCCATATATATATACGGAGTTTAGTTTGCAAATGAAAAGAAACTTTGTGTTCCCAAAATGCTAGGTGAAGTACGGCTGTAACCCACACTCCTATGTCAGTACTGAGCATGTGGAGAGACTTTCGTTCATCTAGCATAAAGGGAACGGGATGCAGGAGAAACTATTACTCTGGTTTCTCAGTGTGTTTCCTACTGCCGGTTTGTAGTTCCTGCAGTTTTCACTATAAAACCGTGTTGGAGCTAGTACCTCCCCATATATATTTATGGAGTGGAGTTTGCAACTGAAAAGAAAGTTTGTGTTCCAACGAGCTAGTTGAAGGACAGCTTTCACAAACCCTTATCCCTCAGAACTGAACATGTGGAGAGACGTTCGTTCATCTATCACAAAGTGAACGGGTTGCAGGAGAATCTTTTACTCTGGGTTCTCAGACTGATTCCTAGTGCCTCTTTGAAGTTCCCGCAGTTTTCAGTATAAAACCGTGTTGGAGCTAGTACCTACCCATATATATGTATGTAGTGGAGTTTGCAACTGAAAAGAAAGTTTGTGTTCCCAACAAGCTATGTGAAGGACGGATTTCACACACAATTAACTCTCAGACCTGAGCATGTGGAGAGACTTTCGTTTATCTAGCACAAAGTGAACGGGTTTCAGGAGAAACTTTTACTCTGGTTTCTCAGTCTGTTTGCTAGTGCCGGTTTGATGTTCCTGCAGTTTTCACTGTAAAACCGATTTGGAGCTTGAACTTCCCCATATATATGTATGGATTTGAGTTTGGCAACTGTAAATAAATTTTGAGTTCCCAACAAGCTAGGTTAAGGACGGCTTTAACACACACTTATCTCTCAGAAGTGAGCATGTGGAGGAGTTTTCTTTCATCTAGCAAAAAGGGAACGTGTTGCAGGATAAACTAATACTCTGGAATCTCTGTCTGATTCCTAGTGCCGGTTTGATGTTCCTGCAGTTTTCACTGTAAAACCGAGTTGGAGGTAGCAACTCCTCATAAATATGTATGGAGTGGAGTTTGCAACTAAAAGAAACTTTGTGTTCCCAACAGGTTAAGTGAAGTTCGGCTTTAACACACACTTATCTCTCAGATCTGAGCATGTGGAGAGACGTTTGTTCATCTAGCACAAAGGGAACCTGTTGCAGTAGAAACTTTTTCTCTGGTTTCTCACTGTGATTCCAATTGCCGTTTGGACGTTCCTGCAGTTTTCATTTTAAAACGAGTTGGAGCTAGTACCTCCCAATAAATATGTAAGGAGTGGAGTTTAGTACTGAAAATATTCTTTGTGTTCCCAACAAGCTAAGTGAAGGAAGGTTTCACTCACACTTATCTCTCAGAACTGAGCATGTGGAGGGAAATTCGTTCATCTATCACAAATGGTACGGGTTGCAGGAGAAACATTTACTCTGTTTTCTCTGTCTGTTTCCTAGTGCTTGTTTGAATTTCCTGCAGTTTTCACTGTAAAACTTAGTTGGAACTTGTAACTCCCCATATATATGTAAGGAGTGGTGTTTGCAACTGAAAAGAATCTTTGTGTTCCCAACAAGCTAGGTGAAGGACGGATTTCACACACACTTATCACTCAGAAGTGAGCATGTGGAGAGACTTTCGTTCATCTAGCACAAAGGTAACGGATTGCAGGAGAAACTTTTACTCTGCTTTCTCAGTCTGTTTCCCAGTGTCGGTTTGAAGTTCCTGAGTTTTCACTGTAAAACCGATTTGGAGCCAATACCTCCCCATATATATGTATGGAATGGTGTTTGCACCTGAAAACAAACTTTGTGTTCCCAAAAAGCTAGGTGAAGGAAGGCTTTCACACACACATATCTCTCAGAACTGAGCATGTTGAGAGACGTTCGTTTATCTATCACAAATGGAACGGGTTGCAGGAGAAACTTTTACTCTGGATTCTCAGTCTGTTTCCAAGTGCTGGTTTGAAGTTCCTGCAGTTTTCACTGTAAAACCGTGTTTGTGCTAGTACCTCCAAATATAAAAATAAGGAGTGGAGTTTGGAACTGAAAAGAAACTTTGTGTTCCCTACAAGCTAGGTGAAGGACGGCTTTCACACACAATTATCTCTCAGAACTGAGCATGTGGGGAGAATTTCGTTCATCTAGCAAAAATGGTAACGTGTTGCAGGAAAAACGTTTACTCTGGATTCTCAGTCTGATTTCCTAGTGACTGTTTAAAGTCCCTGCAGTTTTCACTATAAAATCGAGTTGTAGCTAGTACTCCCCATATATATGTAAAGATTGGAGTTTGCAACTGAATGAAACTTTGTGTTCCCAAGAAGCTATGTGAAGGACGGCGTTCACACACACTAATCTATCAGAACTGAGCATGTGGAGAGACTTTCATTAATGTAGAAAAAGTGAACTGTTTGCAGCTGAAAATTGTACTCTGGATTCTCAGTCTGTTTCCTAGTGCCGATTTGAAGTTCCTGCAGTTATCACTGTAAAACCGTGTTGGAGCTTGTACCAGCCCATATACATGTATGGATTGGAGTTTGCAACTGAAAATAAAGTTTGTGTTCCCAAAAATCTAGGTGAAGGACGGCTTTCACACACACTTATCTCTTTAGAAATGATCACGTTGAGACACGTTAGTTCATCTAGCACAAAGGGAACGGGTTGCAGTAGAAACTTTTAGTCTGGTTTCTCAGTCTGTTTCCCAGTGTCGGTTTGATGTTCCTGTAATTTTCACTGTAAAACCGAGTTGGAGCTAGTACCTCCCCATATATATGTATGGATTGGTGTTTGCAACTGAAAAGAAAATTTGTGTTCCCAACAAGCTAGGTGAAGGACGGCTTTCACACACACTTATCTCTCAGAACTGAGCATTTGGGTAGACTTTCGTTCATCTATCACAAAGGGAAAGGGTTGCAGGTAAATTTTTACTCTGGATTCTCAGTCTGTTTCCAAGTGCCGGTTTGAAGTTCCTGCAGTTTTCACTGTAAAACCGAGTTGGAGCTAGTACTTACCCCTATATATGTATGGAATCATGTTTGCAACTGAAAAGAAAATTTGTGTTCCCAACAAGCTATGTGAAGGACGTCTTTCACACACACTAATGTATCAGAACTGAGCATGTGGAGAGACTTTCATTAATGTAGAAATAGTGAACTGTTTGCAGGTGAAAATTGTACTGTTGGATTCTAGTCTGTTTCCTAGTGCCGATTTGAAGTTCCTGCAGTTATCACTGTAAAACCGTGTTGGAGCTTGTACCACTCCATATATATGTATGGATTGGAGTTTGCAACTGAAATAAAGTTTGTGTTCCCAAAAAGCTATTTGAAGGACGGCTTTCACACACATTTACTCTCAGAACTGAGCATGTGGAGAGAGTTTTCTTCATCTAGCAAAAAGGGAACGTGTTGCAGGATAAACTAATACTTTGGAATCTCTGTCTGATTCCTAGTGCCGGTTTGATGTTCCTGCAGTTTTCACTGTATAAACCGAGTTGGAGGTAGCAAATCCTCATAAATATGTATGGAGTGGAGTTTGCAACTAAAAGAAACTTGTGTTCCCAACAAGTTTAAGTGAAGTTCGGCTTTAACACACACTTATCTCTCAGATCTGAGCATGTGGAGCGACGTTTGGTTCATCTAGCACAAAGGGAACCTGTTGCAGTAGAAACTTTTTCTCTGGTTTCTCACTTGTGATTCCAATTGCCGTTGGGACGTTCCTGCAGTTTTCATTTTTAAAACGAGTGGATCTAGTACCTCCCAATAAATATGTAAGGAGTGGATTTTAGTACTGAAAATATTTCTTGTGTTCCCAACAAGCTAAGTGAAGGAAGATTTCACTCACACTATCTCTCAGAACTGAGCATGTGGAGGGAAATTCGTTCATCATCACAAATGTACGGTTGCAGGAGAAACATTTACTCTGTTTTCTCGTCTGTTTCCTAGTGCTTGTTTGAATTTCCTGCAGTTTTCACTGTAAAACTTAGTTTGGAACTTGTAACCTCCCCATATATATGTAAGGAGTGGTGTTTGCAACTGAAAAGAATCTTTGTGTTCCCAACAAGCTAGGTGAAGGACGGATTTCACACACACTTATCACTCAGAAGTGAGCATGTGGAGAGACTTTCGTTCATCTAGCACAAAGGTAACGGATTGCAGGAGAAACTTTTACTCTGCTTTCTCAGTCTGTTTCCCAGTGTCGGTTTGAAGTTCCTGAGTTTTCACTGTAAAACCGAATTTGGAGCCAATACCTCCCCATATATATGTATGGAATGGTGTTTGCACCTGAAACAAACTTTGTGTTCCCAAAAAGCTAGGTGAAGGAAGGCTTTCACACACACATATCTCTCAGAACTGAGCATGTTGAGAGACGTTCGTTTATCTATCACAAATGGAACGGGTTGCAGGAGAAACTTTTACTCTGGATTCTCAGTCTGTTTCCAAGTGCTGGTTTGAAGTTCCTGCAGTTTTCACTGTAAAACCGTGTTTGTGCTAGTACCTCCAAATATAAAAATAAGGAGTGGAGTTTGGAACTGAAAAGAACTTTGTGTTCCCTACAAGCTAGGTGAAGGACGGCTTTCACACACAATTATCTCTCAGAACTGAGCATGTGGGGAGAATTTCGTTCATCTAGCAAAATGGTAACGTGTTGCAGGAAAAACGTTTACTCTGGATTCTCAGTCTGATTCCTAGTGACTGTTTAAAGTCCCTGCAGTTTTCACTATAAAATCGAGTTGTAGCTAGTACTCCCCATATATATGTAAAGATTGGAGTTTGCAACTGAATGAAACTTTGTGTTCCCAAGAAGCTATGTGAAGGACGGCGTTCACACACACTAATCTATCAGAACTGAGCATGTGGAGAGACTTTCATTAATGTAGAAAAAGTGAACTGTTTGCAGCTGAAAATTGTACTCTGGATTCTCAGTCTGTTTCCTAGTGCCGATTTGAAGTTCCTGCAGTTATCACTGTAAAACCGTGTTGGAGCTTGTACCAGCCCATATACATGTATGGATTGGAGTTTGCAACTGAAAATAAAGTTTGTGTTCCCAAAAATCTAGGTGAAGGACGGCTTTCACACACACTTATCTCTTTAGAAATGATCACGTTGAGACACGTTAGTTCATCTAGCACAAAGGGAACGGGTTGCAGTAGAAACTTTTAGTCTGGTTTCTCAGTCTGTTTCCCAGTGTCGGTTTGATGTTCCTGTAATTTTCACTGTAAAACCGAGTTGGAGCTAGTACCTCCCCATATATATGTATGGATTGGTGTTTGCAACTGAAAAGAAAATTTGTGTTCCCAACAAGCTAGGTGAAGGACGGCTTTCACACACACTTATCTCTCAGAACTGAGCATTTGGGTAGACTTTCGTTCATCTATCACAAAGGGAAAGGGTTGCAGGTAAATTTTTACTCTGGATTCTCAGTCTGTTCCAAGTGCCGGTTTGAAGTTCCTGCAGTTTTCACTGTAAAACCGAGTTGGAGCTAGTACTTACCCCTATATATGTATGGAATCATGTTTGCAACTGAAAAGAAAATTTGTGTTCCCAACAAGCTATGTGAAGGACGTCTTTCACACACACTAATGTATCAGAACTGAGCATGTGGAGAGACTTTCATTAATGTAGAAATAGTGAACTGTTTGCAGGTGAAAATTGTACTGTTGATTCTAGTCTGTTTCCTAGTGCCGATTTGAAGTTCCTGCAGTTATCACTGTAAAACCGTGTTGGAGCTTGTACCACTCCATATATATGTATGGATTGGAGTTTGCAACTGAAAATAAAGTTTTGTGTTCCCAAAAGCTATTTGAAGGACGGCTTTCACACACATTTAACTCTCAGAACTGAGCATGTGGAGAGACGTTCGCTCATCTAGCACAAAGGGACCGGGTTAAAGGAGAAAATTTTACTCTGGTTCTCAGTGCCGGTTTGAAGTTCCTGCAGTTTTCACTGTAAAACCTATTTGGAGCTAGTACACCCCATATATATGTAAGGAGTGGAGTTTGCAACTGAAAAGACACTTTGTGTTCCCAAAAAGCTAGGTGAAGTACGGTTTTCAAACACTTATCTGTCTGTACTGAGCATGTGGAGAGACGTTTGTTCATCTAGCACAAAGGGAACGGTTTGCAGGAGAAACTTTTACTCTGGTTTCTCTGTCTGATTCCCAGTGCCGTTTTGAAGTTCCTGCTGGTTTCTCTGTAAAAGCGAGTTTGAACTAGCCTCCCCATATATATGTATTGATTGGAGATTGCAACTGAAAAGAAAGTTTCTGTTCCCAAGAAACTAGGTGGAGGACGGCTTTCACACACACTTATCTCTTTAGAACTGAGCATGTGGAGAGACGTTCGTTCATCTAGCTTAAAGGGAACGTGTTGCAGGAGAAACTATTACTCTGGTTTCTCAGTCTGTTTCCTCGTGCCGGTTTGATGTTCCTGCAGTTTTCACTGTAAAACCGAGTTTGGGCTTGTACCTCCCCATATATATGTATGGAGTGGAGTTTGCAACTAAAATAAACTTTGTGTTCCCAACAAGCTAGATGAAGGAAGGCTTTAACACACACTTATCTCTCAGAACTGAGCATTTGGAGGGGTTTTCTTTCATCTAGCAAAAAGGGAACGTGTTGCAGGAGAAACTATTACTCTGGTATCTCATTCTGTTTCCTAGTGCCGTTTTGATGTTCCTGTAGTTTTCCCTGTAAAAACGAGTTGGAGGTAGCACCTCCCCAGAAATATGTATGGAGTGGAGTTTGCAACTGAAAAGAAACTTTGTGTTCCCAACAAGTTAGGTGAAGTTTGTATTTCACTCACACATAACTCTCAGAACTGATCATGTGGATAGACTTTCGGTCATCTAGCACAAAGGGAACCGGTTGCAGGAGAAACTTTTACGCTGGTTTCTCAGTGTGTTTCCAATTGCCGTTTGGACGTTCCTGCAGTTTTCATTGTAAAACCGAGTTGGAGTATGTACCTCCCAATATATATGTAAGGAGTGGAGTTTACTACTGAAAAGATTCTTTGTGTTCCCAACAAGATACGTGAAGGCAGGTTTTCACTCACACTTATCTTTCAGAACTGAGCATGTGGAGAGACGTTCGTTCATCTAACACAAATGGAACGGCTTGCAGGAGAAAATATTACTCTGGATTCTCAGTTTGTTTCCAAGTGCCGGTTTGAAGTTCCTGCAGTTTTCACTGTAAAACCGAGTTGGGGCTGGTACCTCCCCACATATATCCATGGAGTGGAAATTGCAACTGAAAAGAAACTTTGTTATCCCAACAAGCTAGGTGAAGGACGGCTTTCACAAACACTTATAACTCCGAACTGAGCATGTGGAGACACGTTCGTTCATCTAGCACAAATGGAACGGGTTGCAGGAGAAACTTTTACTCTGTTTTCTCAGTCTGTTTCCTTGTGCCTGTTTGAAATTCCTGCAGTTTTCACTGTAAAATAGAGTTGGAGCTAGTACCTCCCCATATTTATGTAAGGAGTGGTGTTTGCATCTGAAAAGAATCTTTGTGTTCCCAAGAAGCTAGGTGAATTTCGGCTTTCACACACATTTATCTCTCAGAACTGAGCATCTGTAGAGACGATCGTTCATCTAGCAGAAAGGGAACGGGTTGCAGTTGAAATATTTACTCTGGTTTATCAGTCTGTTTCCTAGTGACGGTATGAAGTTTTTGCAGTTTTCACTGTAAAACCGAGTTGGAGCTGGTACCTCCCCATATATATATACGGAGTTTAGTTTGCAAATGAAAAGAAACTTTGTGTTCCCAAAATGCTAGGTGAAGTACGGCTGTAACCCACACTCCTATGTCAGTACTGAGCATGTGGAGAGACTTTCGTTCATTTAGCATAAAGGGAACGGGATGCAGGAGAAACTATTACTCTGGATTCTCAGTGTGTTTCCTACTGCCGGTTTGTAGTTCCTGCAGTTTTCACTATAAAACCGTGTTGGAGCTAGTACCTCCCCATATATATTTATGGAGTGGAGTTTGCAACTGAAAAGAAAGTTTGTGTTCCAACGAGCTAGTTGAAGGACAGCTTTCACAAACCCTTATCCCTCAGAACTGAACATGTGGAGAGACGTTCGTTCATCTATCACAAAGTGAACGGGTTGCAGGAGAATCTTTTACTCTGGGTTCTCAGACTGATTCCTAGTGCCTCTTTGAAGTTCCCGCAGTTTTCAGTATAAAACCGTGTTGGAGCTAGTACCTACCCATATATATGTATGTAGTGGAGTTTGCAATTGAAAAGAAAGTTTGTGTTCCCAACAAGCTATGTGAAGGACGGATTTCACACACAATTAACTCTCAGACCTGAGCATGTGGAGAGACTTTCGTTTATCTAGCACAAAGTGAACAGGTTTCAGGAGAAACTTTTACTCTGGTTTCTCAGTCTGTTTGCTAGTGCCGGTTTGATGTTCCTGCAGTTTTCACTGTAAAACCGATTTGGAGCTTGAACTTCCCCATATATATGTATGGATTGAGTTTGCAACTGTAAATAAATTTTGAGTTCCCAACAAGCTAGGTTAAGGACGGCTTTAACACACACTTATCTCTCAGAAGTGAGCATGTGGAGGAGTTTTCTTTCATCTAGCAAAAAGGGAACGTGTTGCAGGATAAACTAATACTCTGGAATCTCTGTCTGATTCCTAGTGCCGGTTTGATGTTCCTGCAGTTTTCACTGTAAAACCGAGTTGGAGGTAGCAACTCCTCATAAATATGTATGGAGTGGAGTTTGCAACTAAAAGAAACTTTGTGTTCCCAACAAGGTTAAGTGAAGTTCGGCTTTAACACACACTTATCTCTCAGATCTGAGCATGTGGAGAGACGTTTGTTCATCTAGCACAAAGGAAACCTGTTGCAGGAGAAAGTTTTTGTCTGGTTTCTCACTGTGCTTCCAATTGCCGTATTGGACGTTCCTGCAGTTTTCACTTTAAAACGAGTTGGAGCTAGTACCTCCCATATAATATGTATGGAGTGGAGTTTAGTACTGAAAAATTCTTTGTGTTCCCAACAAGCTAAGTGAAGGACGGATTTCACTAACACTTATCTCTCTGTAACTGAGCATGTGGAGGGAACTTCGTTCATCTATCACAAATGGTACGGTTTGCAGGAGAAACATTTACTCTGTTTCTCTGTCTGATTTCCTAGTGCTGTTTTGAATTTCCTGCAGTTTTCATCTGTAAAAGCTTAGTTGGAACTGTCACTCCCCATATATATGTAAGGAGTGGATGTTTGCAACTGAAAACAATCTTTGTGTTCCCAACAAGCTAGGTGAGGACGGATTTTCACACACACTTATCACTCAGAAGTGAGCATGTGGAGAGACTTTCGTTCATCTAGCACAAAGGTAACGGATTGCAGGAGAAACTTTTACTCTGCTTTCTCAGTCTGTTTCCAAGTGTCGGTTTGAAGTTCCTGAGTTTTCACTGTAAAACCGATTTGGAGCCAATACCTCCCCATATATATGTATGGAATGGTGTTTGCACCTGAAAACAAAGTTTGTGTTCCCAAAAAGCTAGGTGAAGGAAGGCTTTCACACACACATATCTCTCAGAACTGAGCATGTTGAGAGACGTTCGTTTATCTATCACAAATGGAACGGGTTGCAGGAGAAACTTTTACTCTGGTTTCTCTGTCTGATTCCCAGTGCCGTTTTGAAGTTCCTGCTGGTTTCTCTGTAAAAGCGAGTTTGAACTAGCCTCCCCATATATATGTATTGATTGGAGATTGCAACTGAAAAGAAAGTTTCTGTTCCCAAGAAACTAGGTGGAGGACGGCTTTCACACACACTTATCTCTTTAGAACTGAGCATGTGGAGAGACGTTCGTTCATCTAGCTTAAAGGGAACGTGTTGCAGGAGAAACTATTACTCTGGTTTCTCAGTCTGTTTCCTCGTGCCGGTTTGATGTTCCTGCAGTTTTCACTGTAAAACCGAGTTTGGGCTTGTACCTCCCCATATATATGTATGGAGTGGAGTTTGCAACTAAAAATAAACTTTGTGTTCCCAACAAGCTAGATGAAGGAAGGCTTTAACACACACTTATCTCTCAGAACTGAGCATTTGGAGGGGTTTTCTTTCATCTAGCAAAAAGGGAACGTGTTGCAGGAGAAACTATTACTCTGGTATCTCATTCTGTTTCCTAGTGCCGTTTTGATGTTCCTGTAGTTTTCCCTGTAAAAACGAGTTGGAGGTAGCACCTCCCCAGAAATATGTATGGAGTGGAGTTTGCAACTGAAAAGAAACTTTGTGTTCCCAACAAGTTAGGTGAAGTTTGTATTTCACTCACACATAACTCTCAGAACTGATCATGTGGATAGACTTTCGGTCATCTAGCACAAAGGGAACCGGTTGCAGGAGAAACTTTTACGCTGGTTTCTCAGTGTGTTTCCAATTGCCGTTTGGACGTTCCTGCAGTTTTCATTGTAAAACCGAGTTGGAGTATGTACCTCCCAATATATATGTAAGGAGTGGAGTTTACTACTGAAAAGATTCTTTGTGTTCCCAACAAGATACGTGAAGGCAGGTTTTCACTCACACTTATCTTTCAGAACTGAGCATGTGGAGAGACGTTCGTTCATCTAACACAAATGGAACGGCTTGCAGGAGAAAATATTACTCTGGATTCTCAGTTTGTTTCCAAGTGCCGGTTTGAAGTTCCTGCAGTTTTCACTGTAAAACCGAGTTGGGGCTGGTACCTCCCCACATATATCCATGGAGTGGAAATTGCAACTGAAAAGAAACTTTGTTATCCCAACAAGCTAGGTGAAGGACGGCTTTCACAAACAATTATAACTCCGAACTGAGCATGTGGAGACACGTTCGTTCATCTAGCACAAATGGAACGGGTTGCAGGAGAAACTTTTACTCTGTTTTCTCAGTCTGTTTCCTTGTGCCTGTTTGAAATTCCTGCAGTTTTCACTGTAAAATAGAGTTGGAGCTAATACCTCCCCATATTTATGTAAGGAGTGGTGTTTGCATCTGAAAAGAATCTTTGTGTTCCCAAGAAGCTAGGTGAATTTCGGCTTTCACACACATTTATCTCTCAGAACTGAGCATCTGTAGAGACGATCGTTCATCTAGCAGAAAGGGAACGGGTTGCAGTTGAAATATTTACTCTGGTTTATCAGTCTGTTTCCTAGTGACGGTATGAAGTTTTTGCAGTTTTCACTGTAAAACCGAGTTGGAGCTGGTACCTCCCCATATATATATACGGAGTTTAGTTTGCAAATGAAAAGAAACTTTGTGTTCCCAAAATGCTAGGTGAAGTACGGCTGTAACCCACACTCCTATGTCAGTACTGAGCATGTGGAGAGACTTTCGTTCATCTAGCATAAAGGGAACGGGATGCAGGAGAAACTATTACTCTGGTTTCTCAGTGTGTTTCCTACTGCCGGTTTGTAGTTCCTGCAGTTTTCACTATAAAACCGTGTTGGAGCTAGTACCTCCCCATATATATTTATGGAGTGGAGTTTGCAACTGAAAAGAAAGTTTGTGTTCCAACGAGCTAGTTGAAGGACAGCTTTCACAAACCCTTATCCCTCAGAACTGAACATGTGGAGAGACGTTCGTTCATCTATCACAAAGTTGAACGGGTTGCAGGAGAATCTTTTACTCTGGGTTCTCAGACTGATTCCTAGTGCCTCTTTGAAGTTCCCGCAGTTTTCAGTATAAAACCGTGTTGGAGCTAGTACCTACCCATATATATGTATGTAGTGGAGTTTGCAACTGAAAAGAAAGTTTGTGTTCCCAACAAGCTATGTGAAGGACGGATTTCACACACAATTAACTCTCAGACCTGAGCATGTGGAGAGACTTTCGTTTATCTAGCACAAAGTGAACAGGGTTTCAGGAGAAACTTTTACTCTGGTTTCCTCAGTCTGTTTGCTAGTGCCGGTTTGATGTTCCTGCAGTTTTCACTGTAAAACCGATTTGGAGCTTGAACTTCCCCATATATATGTATGGATTGAGTTTGCAACTGTAAATAAATTTTGAGTTCCCAACAAGCTAGGTTAAGGACGGCTTTAACACACACTTATCTCTCAGAAGTGAGCATGTGGAGGAGTTTTCTTTCATCTAGCAAAAAGGGAACGTGTTGCAGGATAAACTAATACTCTGGAATCTCTGTCTGATTCCTAGTGCCGGTTTGATGTTCCTGCAAGTTTTCACTGTAAAACCGAGTTGGAGGTAGCAACTCCTCATAAATTATGTATGGAGTGGAGTTTGCAACTAAAGAAACTTTGTGTTCCCAACAAGTTAAGTGAAGTTCGGCTTTAACACACACTTATCTCTCAGATCTGAGCATGTGGAGAGACGTTTGTTCATCTAGCACAAAGGAAACCTGTTTGCAGGAGAAAGTTTTTGTCTGGTTTCTCAGTCTGTTTCCTAGTGCCCGTATTGAAGTTCCTGCAGTTTCACTGTAAAACCGTGTTGGAGGTTGTACCTCCCCTTATATATGTATGGGGTGGAGTTTGCAACTGAAAATAATCTTTGTGTTCCCAACAAGGTAGGTGAAGGACGGATTTCAAACACTTATCTGTCTGTACTGAGCATGTGGAGAGACGTTTGTTCATCTAGCACAAAGGGAAAGGTTTGCAGGAGAAACTTTTACTCTGGTTTCTCTGTCTGATTCCCAGTGCCGTTTTGAAGTTCCTGCTGGTTTCTCTGTAAAGCGAGTTTGAACTAGCCTCCCCATATATATGTATTGATTGGAGATTGCAACTGAAAACAAAGTTTCTGTTCCCAAGAAACTAGGTGGAGGACGGCTTTCACACACACTTATCACTCAGAAGTGAGCATGTGGAGAGACTTTCGTTCATCTAGCACAAAGGTAACGGATTGCAGGAGAAAACTTTTACTCTGCTTTCTCAGTCTGTTTCCCAGTGTCGGTTTGAAGTTCCTGAGTTTTCACTGTAAAACCGATTTGGAGCCAATACCTCCCCATATATATGTATGGAATGGTGTTTGCACCTGAAAACAAACTTTGTGTTCCCAAAAAGCTAGGTGAAGGAAGGCTTTCACACACACATATCTCTCAGAACTGAGCATGTTGAGAGACGTTCGTTTATCTATCACAAATGGAACGGGTTGCAGGAGAAACTTTTACTCTGCATTCTCAGTCTGTTTCCAAGTGCTGGTTTGAAGTTCCTGCAGTTTTCACTGTAAAACCGTGTTTGTGCTAGTACCTCCAAATATAAAAATAAGGAGTGGAGTTTGGAACCTGAAAAGAAACTTTGTGTTCCCTACAAGCTAGGTGAAGGACGGCTTTCACACACAATTATCTCTCAGAACTGAGCATGTGGGGAGAATTTCGTTCATCTAGCAATAATGGTAACGTGGTTGCAGGAAAAACGTTTACTCTGGATTCTCAGTCTGATTCCTAGTGACTGTTTAAAGTCCCTGCAGTTTTCACTATAAAATCGAGTTGTAGCTAGTACTCCCCATATATATGTAAAAGATTGGAGTTTGCAACTGAATGAAACTTTGTGTTCCCAAGAAGCTATGTGAAGGACGGCGTTCACACACACTAATCTATCAGAAACTGAGCAATGTGGAGAGACTTTCATTAATGTAGAAAAAGTGAACTGTTTGCAGCTGAAAATTGTACTCTGGATTCTCAGTCTGTTTCCTAGTGCCGATTTGAAGTTCCTGCAGTTATCACTGTAAAACCGTGTTGGAGCTTGTACCAGCCCATTACATGTATGGATTGGAGTTTGCAACTGAAATAAAGTTTGTGTTCCCAAAAATCTAGGTGAAGGACGGCTTTACACACACTTATCTCTTTAGAAATGATCACGTTGAGACACGTTAGTTCATCTAGCACAAAGGGAACGGGTTGCAGTAGAAACTTTAGTCTGGTTTCTCAGTCTGTTTCCCAGTGTCGGTTTGATATTCCTGTAATTTTCACTGTAAAAACCAAGTTGGAGCTAGTACCTCCCCCATATATATGTATGGATTGGTGTTTGCAACTGAAAAGAAAAATTTGTGTTCCCAACAAGCTAGGTGAAGGACGGCTTTCACACACACTTATCTCTCAGAACTGAGCATTTGGGTAGACTTTTGTTCATCTATCACAAAGGGAAAGTGGTTGCAGGTAAATTTTTACTCTGGATTCTCAGTCTGTTTACAAGTGCCGGTTTGAAAGTTTCCTGCAGTTTTCACTAGTAAAACTGAGTTGGAGCTAGTACTTACCCCTATATATGTACTGGAATCATGTTTGCAATACTGAAAAGAAAATTTGTGTTCCCAACACGCTATGTTGAAGGAAAGTATTTCACACACACTCATGTATCAGAAATGAGCATGTGGAGAGACTTTCATTAATGTAGAAATAGTGAACTGTTTGCAGGTGAAAATTGTACTGTTGATTCTCAGTCTGTTTCCTAGTGCCGATTGAAGTTCCTGCAGTTATCACTGTAAAACCGTGTTGGAGCTTGTACCACTCCATATATATGTATGGATTGGAGTTTGCAAACTGAAAATAAAGTTTGTGTTCCCAAAAAGCTAGGTGAAGTACGGTTTTCAAACACTTATCTGTCTGTACTGAGCATGTGGAGAGACGTTTGTTCATCTAGCACAAAGGGAACGGTTTGCAGGAGAAACTTTTACTCTGGTTTCTCTGTCTGATTCCCAGTGCCGTTTTGAAGTTCCTGCTGGTTTCTCTGTAAAAGCGTGTTTGAACTAGCCTCCCCATATTATGTATTGATTGGAGATTGCAACTGAAAAGAAAAGTTTCTGTTCCCAGAAACTAGGTGGAGGACGGCTTTCACACACACTTATCTCTTTAGAACTGAGCATGTGGAGAGACGTTCGTTCATCTAGCTTAAAGGGAACGTGTTGCAGGAGAAACTATTACTCTGGTTTCTCAGTCTGTTTCCTCGTGCCGGTTTGATGTTCCTGCAGTTTTCACTGTAAAACCGAGTTTGGGCTTGTACCTCCCCATATATATGTATGGAGTGGAGTTTGCAACTAAAAATAAACTTTGTGTTCCCAACAAGCTAGATGAAGGAAGGCTTTAACACACACTTATCTCTCAGAACTGAGCATTTGGAGGGGTTTTCTTTCATCTAGCAAAAAGGGAACAGTGTTGCAGGAGAAACTATTACTCTGGTATCTCATTCTGTTTCCTAGTGCCGTTTTGATGTTCCTGTAGTTTTCCCTGTAAAAACGAGTTGGAGGTAGCCACCTCCCCAGAAATATGTATGGAGTGGAGTTTGCAACTGAAAAGAACTTTGTGTTCCCAACAAGTTAGGTGAAGTTTGTATTTCACTCACACATAACTCTCAGAAACTGATCATGTGGATAGACTTTCGGTCATCTAGCACAAAGGGAACCGGTTGCAGGAGAAACTTTTACGCTGGTTTCTCAGTGTGTTTCCAATTGCCGTTTGGACGTTCCTGCAGTTTTCATTGTAAACCGAGTTGGAGTATGTACCTCCCACTATATATGTAAGGAGTGGAGTTTACTACTGAAAAGATTCTTTGTGTTCCCAACAAGATACGTGAAGGCAGGTTTCACTCACACTTATCTTTCAGAACTGAGCATGTGGAGAGACGTTCGTTATCTAACACAAATGGAACGGCTTGCAGGAGAAAATATTACTCTGGATTCTCAGTTTGTTTCCAAGTGCCGGTTTGAAGTTCCTGCAGTTTTCACTGTAAAACCGAGTTGGGGCTGGTACACCTCCCCATATATCCATGGAGTGGAAATTGCAACTGAAAAGAAACTTTGTTATCCCAACAAAGCTAGGGAAGGACGGCTTTCACAAACACTTATAACTCACGAACTGAGCATGTGGAGACACGTTCGTTTCATCTAGCACAAATGGAACGGGTTGCAAGGAGAAACTTTTACTCTGTTTCTCAGTCTGTTTCCTTGTGCCTGTTTGAATTCCTGCAGTTTTCACTGTAAAATAGAGTTGGAGCTAGTACCTCCCCATATTATGTAAGGAGTGGTGTTTGCATCTGAAAAGAATCTTTGTGTTCCCAAGAAGCTAGGTGAATTTCGGCTTTCACACACATTTATCTCTCAGAACTGAGCATCTGTAGAGACGATCGTTCATCTAGCAGAAAGGGAACGGGTTGCAGTTGAAATATTTACTCTGGTTTATCAGTCCTGTTTCCTAGTGACGGTATGAAGTTTTTGCAGTTTTCACTGTAAAACCGAGTTGGAGCTGGTACCTCCCCATATATATATACGGAGTTTAGTTTGCAATGAAAGAAACTTGTGTGTTCCCAAAATGCTAGGTGAAGTACGGCTGTAACCCACACTCCCTATGTCAGTACTGAGCATGTGGAGAGACTTTCGTTCATCTAGCATAAAGGGAACGGGATGCAGGAGAAACTATTTACTCTGGTTTCTCAGTGTGTTTCCTACTGCCGGTTTGTAGTTCCTGCAGTTTTCACTATAAAACCGTGTTGGAGCTAGTACCTCCCATATATATTATGGAGTGAGTTTTGCAACTGAAAAGAAAGTTGTGTTCCAACGGCTAGTTGAAGGACAGCTTTCACAAACCCTTATCCCTCAGAACTGAACATGTGGAGAGACGTTCGTTCATCTATCACAAAGTGAACGGGTTGCAGGAGAATCTTTTACTCTGGGTTCTCAGACTGATTCCTAGTGCCTCTTTGAAGTTCCCGCAGTTTTCAGTATAAAACCGTGTTGGAGCTAGTACCTACCCATATATATGTATGTAGTGGAGGTTTGCAACTGAAAAGAAAGTTTGTGTTCCCAACAAGCTATGTGAAGGACGGATTTCACACACAATTAACTCTCAGACCTGAGCATGTGGAGAGACTTTCGTTTATCTGCACAAAAGTGAACGGTTTCAGGAGAAACTTTTACTCTGGGTTCTCAGTCTGTTTGCTAGTGCCGGTTTGATGTTCCCTGCAGTTTTTCACTGTAAAACCGATTTGGAGCTTGAACTTCCCCATATATATGTATGGATTGGAGTTGGCAACTGTAAATAAATTTTGAGTTCCCACAAGCTAGGTTTAAGGACGGCTTTAACACACACTTATCTCTCAGAAGGAAGTGAGCATGTGGAGGAGTTTTCTTTCATCTAGCAAAAAGGGAACGTGTTGTAGGATAAACTAATACTCTGGAATCTCTGTCTGATTCCTAGTGCCGGTTTTGATGTTCCTGCAGTTTTCACTGTAAAACCGAGTTGGAGGTAGCAACTCCTCATAAATATGTATGGAGTGGAGTTTGCAACTAAAAGAAACTTTGTGTTCCCAACAGGTTAAGTGAAGTTCGGCTTTAACACACACTTATCTCTCAGATCTGAGCATGTGGAGAGACGTTTGTTCATCTAGCACAAAGGGAACCTGTTGCAGTAGAAAACTTTTTCTCTGGTTTCTCACTGTGATTCCAATTGCCGTTTGGACGTTCCTGCAGTTTTCATTTAAAACGAGTTGGAGCTAGTACCTCCCAATAAATATGTAAGGAGTGGAGTTTAGTACTGAAAATATTCTTTGTGTTCCCAACAAGCTAAGTGAAGAAGGTTTCACTCACCTTATCTCTCAGAACTGAGCATGTGGAGGGAAATTCGTTCATCTATCACAAATGGTACGGGTTGCAGGAGAAACATTTACTCTGTTTTCTCTGTCTGTTTCCTAGTGCTTGTTTGAATTTCCTGCAGTTTTCACTGTAAAACTTAGTTGGAACTTGTAACTCCCCATATATATGTAAGGAGTGGTGTTTGCAACTGAAAAGAATCTTTGTGTTCCCAACAAGCTAGGTGAAGGACGGATTTCACACACACTTATCACTCAGAAGTGAGCATGTGGAGAGACTTTCGTTCATCTAGCACAAGGTAACGGATTGCAGGAGAAACTTTTACTCTGCTTTCTCAGTCTGTTTCCCAGTGTCGGTTTGAAGTTCCTGAGTTTTCACTGTAAAACCGATTTGGAGCCAATACCTACCCATATATATGTATGGAATGGTGTTTGCACCTGAAAACAAACTTTGTGTTCCCAAAAAGCTAGGTGAAGGAAGGCTTTCACACACACATATCTCTCAGAACTGAGCATGTTGAGAGACGTTCGTTATCTATCACAAATGGAACGGGTTGCAGGAGAAACTTTTACTCTGGATTCTCAGTCTGTTTCCAAGTGCTGGTTTGAAGTTCCTGCAGTTTTCACTGTAAAACCGTGTTTGTGCTAGTACCTCCAAATATAAAAATAAGGAGTGGAGTTTGGAACTGAAAAGAACTTTGTGTTCCCTACAAGCTAGGTGAAGGACGGCTTTCACACACAATTATCTCTCAGAACTGAGCATGTGGGGAGATGTTCGTTCATCTAGCAGAAATGGTAACGTGTTGCAGGAGAAAACTTTTACTCTGGATTCTCAGTCTGATTCCTAGTGACTGTTTAAAGTCCCTGCAGTTTCACTATAAAATCGAGTTGTAGCTAGTACTCCCCATATATATGTAAAGATTGGAGTTTGCAACTGAATGAAACTTTGTGTTCCCAAGAAGCTATGTGAAGGACGGCGTTCACACACACTAATCTATCAGAACTGAGCATGTGGAGAGACTTTCATTAATGTAGAAAAAGTGAACTGTTTGCAGCTGAAAATTGTACTCTGGATTCTCAGTCTGTTTCCTAGTGCCGATTTGAAGTTCCTGCAGTTATCACTGTAAAAACCGTGTTGGAGCTTGTACCAGCCCATATACATGTATGGATTGGAGTTTGCAACTGAAAATAAAGTTTGTGTTCCCAAAAATCTAGGTGAAGGACGGCTTTCACACACACTTATCTCTTTAGAAATGATCACGTTGAGACACGTTAGTTCATCTAGCACAAAGGGAACGGGTTGCAGTAGAAACTTTTAGTCTGGTTTCTCAGTCTGTTTCCCAGTGTCGGTTTGATGTTCCTGTAATTTTCACTGTAAAACCGAGTTGGAGCTAGTACCCTCCCCATATATATGTATGGATTGGTGTTTGCAACTGAAAAGAAAATTTGTGTTCCCAACAAGCTAGGTGAAGGACGGCTTTCACACACACTTATCTCTCAGAACTGAGCATTTGGGTAGACTTTCGTTCATCTATCACAAGGGAAAGGGTTGCAGGTAAATTTTTACTCTGGATTCTCAGTCTGTTTCCAAGTGCCGGTTTGAAGTTCCTGCAGTTTTCACTGTAAAAGCCGAGTTGGAGCTAGTACTTACCCCTATATATGTATGGAATCATGTTTGCAACTGAAAAGAAAATTTGTGTTCCCAACAAGCTATGTGAAGGACGTCTTTCACACACACTAATGTATCAGAACTGAGCATGTGGAGAGACTTTCATTAATGTAGAAATAGTGAACTGTTTGCAGGTGAAAATTGTACTGTTGATTCTAGTCTGTTTCCTAGTGCCGATTTGAAGTTCCTGCAGTTATCACTGTAAAAACCGTGTTGGAGCTTGTACCACTCCATATATATGTATGGGATTGGAGTTTGCAACTGAAAATAAAGTTTGTGTTCCCAAAAAGCTATTTGAAGGACGGCTTTCACACACATTTAACTCTCAGAACTGAGCATGTGGAGAGACGTTCGCTCATCTAGCACAAAGGGACCGGGTTAAAGGAGAAAATTTTACTCTGGTTTCTCAGTGCCGGTTTGAAGTTCCTGCAGTTTTCACTGTAAAACCTATTTGGAGCTAGTACACCCCATATATATGTAAGGAGTGGAGTTTGCAACTGAAAAGAAACTTTGTGTTCCCAAAAAGCTAGATGAAGTATGGTTTTCAAACACTTATCTGTCTGTACTTAGCATGTGGAGAGACGTTTGTTCATCTAGCACAAAGGGAACGGTTTGCAGGAGAAACTTTTACTCTGCTTTCTCTGTCTGATTCCCAGTGCCGTTTTGAAGTTCCTGCTGGTTTCTCTGTAAAAGCGAGTTTGAACTAGCCTCCCCATATATATGTATTGATTGGAGATTGCAACTGAAAAGAAAGTTTCTGTTCCCAAGAAACTAGGTGGAGGACGGCTTTCACACACACTTATCTCTTTAGAACTGAGCATGTGGAGGGACGTTCGTTCATCTAGCTTAAAGGGAACGTGTTGGCAGGAGAAACTATTACTCTGGTTTCTCAGTCTGTTTCCTCGTGCCGGTTTGATGTTCCTGCAGTTTTCACTGTAAAACCGAGTTTGGGCTTGTACCTCCCCATATATATGTATGGAGTGGAGTTTGCAACTAAAAATAAACTTTGTGTTCCCAACAAGCTAGGTGAAGGACGGATTTCACACACACTTATCACTCAGAAGTGAGCATGTGGAGAGACTTTCGTTCATCTAGCACAAAGGTAACGGATTGCAGGAGAAACTTTTACTCTGCTTCTCAGTCTGTTTCCCAGTGTCGGTTTGAAGTTCCTGAGTTTTCACTGTAAAACCGATTTGGAGCCAATACCTCCCCATATATATGTATGGAATGGTGTTTGCACCTGAAAACAAACTTTGTGTTCCCAAAAAGCTAGGTGAAGGAAGGCTTTTCACACACACATATCTCTCAGAACTGAGCATGTTGAGAGACGTTCGTTTATCTATCACAAATGGAACGGGTTGCAGGAGAAACTTTTACTCTGGATTCTCAGTCTGTTTCCAAGTGCTGGTTTGAAGTTCCTGCAGTTTTCACTGTAAAACCGTGTTTGTGCTAGTACCTCCAAATATAAAAATAAGGAGTGGAGTTTGGAACTGAAAAGAAACTTTGTGTTCCCTACAAGCTAGGTGAAGGACGGCTTTCACACACAATTATCTCTCAGAACTGAGCATGTGGGGAGAATTTCGTTCATCTAGCAAAAATGGTAACGTGTTGCAGGAAAAACGTTTACTCTGGATTCTCAGTCTGATTCCTAGTGACTGTTTAAAGTCCCTGCAGTTTCACTATAAAATCGAGTTGTAGCTAGTACTCCCCATATATATGTAAAGATTGGAGTTTGCAACTGAATGAAACTTTGTGTTCCCAAGAAGCTATGTGAAGGACGGCGTTCACACACACTAATCTATCAGAACTGAGCATGTGGAGAGACTTTCATTATGTAGAAAAAGTGAACTGTTTGCAGCTGAAAATTGTACTCTGGATTCTCAGTCTGTTTCCTAGTGCCGATTTGAAGTTCCTGCAGTTATCACTGTAAAAACCGTGTTGGAGCTTGTACCAGCCCATATACATGTATGGATTGGAGTTTGCAACTGAAAATAAAGTTTGTGTTCCCAAAAATCTAGGTGAAGGACGGCTTTCACACACACTTATCTCTTTAGAAATGATCACGTTGAGACACGTTAGTTCATCTAGCACAAAGGGAACGGGTTGCAGTAGAAACTTTTAGTCTGGTTTCTCAGTCTGTTTCCCAGTGTCGGTTTGATGTTCCTGTAATTTTCACTGTAAAACCGAGTTGGAGCTAGTACCTCCCCATATATATGTATGGATTGGTGTTTGCAACTGAAAAGAAAATTTGTGTTCCCAACAAGCTAGGTGAAGGACGGCTTTCACACACACTTATCTCTCAGAACTGAGCATTTGGGTAGACTTTCGTTCATCTATCACAAAGGGAAAGGGTTGCAGGTAAATTTTTACTCTGGATTCTCAGTCTGTTTCCAAGTGCCGGTTTGAAGTTCCTGCAGTTTTCACTGTAAAACCGAGTTGGAGCTAGTACTTACCCCTATATATGTATGGAATCATGTTTGCAACTGAAAAGAAAATTTGTGTTCCCAACAAGCTATGTGAAGGACGTCTTTCACACACACTTATGTATCAGAACTGAGCATGTGGAGAGACTTTCATTAATGTAGAAATAGTGAACTGTTTGCAGGTGAAAATTGTACTGTTGATTCTAGTCTGTTTCCTAGTGCCGATTTGAAGTTCCTGCAGTTATCACTGTAAAACCGTGTTGGAGCTTGTACCACTCCATGTATATGTATGGATTGGAGTTTGCAACTGAAAATAAAGTTTGTGTTCCCAAAAAGCTATTTGAAGGACGGCTTTCACACACATTTAACTCTCAGAACTGAGCATGTGGAGAGACGTTCGCTCATCTAGCACAAAGGGACCGGGTTAAAGGAGAAAATTTTACTCTGGTTTCTCAGTGGCCGGTTTGAAGTTCCTGCAGTTTTCACTGTAAAACCTATTTGGAGCTAGTACCACCCATATATATGTAAGGAGTGGAGTTTGCAACTGAAAAGAAACTTTGTGTTCCCAAAAAGCTAGGTGAAGTACGGTTTTCAAAACACTTATCGTCTGTACTGAGCATGTGGAGAGACGTTTGTTCATCTAGCACAAAGGGAACGGTTTGCAGGAGAAACTTTTACTCTGGTTTCTCTGTCTGATTCCCAGTGCCGTTTTGAAGTTCCTGCTGGTTTCTCTGTAAAAGCGAGTTTGAACTAGCCTCCCCATATATATGTATTGATTGGAGATTGCAACTGAAAAGAAAGTTTCTGTTCCCAAGAAACTAGGTGGAGGACGGCTTTCACACACACTTATCTCTTTAGAACTGAGCATGTGGAGAGACGTTCGTTCATCTAGCTTAAGGGAACGTGTTGCAGGAGAAACTTTTACTCTGGTTTCTCAGTCTGTTTCCTCGTGCCGGTTTGATGTTCCTGCAGTTTTCACTGTAAAACCGAGTTTGGGCTTGTACCTCCCCATATATATGTATGGAGTGGAGTTTGCAACTAAAAATAAACTTTGTGTTCCCAACAAGCTAGATGAAGGAAGGCTTTAACACACACTTATCTCTCAGAACTGAGCATTTGGAGGGGTTTTCTTTCATCTAGCAAAAAGGGAACGTGTTGCAGGAGAAACTATTACTCTGGTATCTCATTCTGTTTCCTAGTGCCGTTTTGATGTTCCTGTAGTTTTCCCTGTAAAAACGAGTTGGAGGTAGCCCCTCCCCAGAAATATGTATGGAGTGGAGTTTGCAACTGAAAAGAAACTTTGTGTTCCCAACAAGTTAGGTGAAGTTTGTATTTCACTCACACATAACTCTCAGAACTGATCATGTGGATAGACTTTCGGTCATCTAGCACAAAGGGAACCGGTTGCAGGAGAAACTTTTACGCTGGTTTCTCAGTGTGTTTCCAATTGCCGTTTGGACGTTCCTGCAGTTTTCATTGTAAAACCGAGTTGGAGTATGTACCTCCCAATATATATGTAAGGAGTGGAGTTTACTACTGAAAAGATTCTTTGTGTTCCCAACAAGATACGTGAAGGCAGGTTTTCACTCACACTTATCTTTCAGAACTGAGCATGTGGAGAGACGTTCGTTCATCTAACACAAATGGAACGGCTTGCAGGAGAAAATATTACTCTGGATTCTCAGTTTGTTTCCAAGTGCCGGTTTGAAGTTCCTGCAGTTTTCACTGTAAAACCGAGTTGGGGCTGGTACCTCCCCACATATATCCATGGAGTGGAATTGTAACTGAAAAGAAACTTTGTTATCCCAACAAGCTAGGTGAAGGACGGCTTTCACAAACACTTATAACTCCGAACTGAGCATGTGGAGACACGTTCGTTCATCTAGCACAAATGGAACGGGTTGCAGGAGAAACTTTTACTCTGTTTTCTCAGTCTGTTTCCTTGTGCCTGTTTGAAATTCCTGCAGTTTTCACTGTAAAATAGAGTTGGAGCTAGTACCTCCCCATATTTATGTAAGGAGTGGTGTTTGCATCTGAAAAGAATCTTTGTGTTCCCAAGAAGCTAGGTGAATTTCGGCTTTCACACACATTTATCTCTCAGAACTGAGCATCTGTAGAGACGATCGTTCATCTAGCAGAAAGGGAACGGGTTGCAGTTGAAATATTTACTCTGGTTTATCAGTCTGTTTCCTAGTGACGGTATGAAGTTTTTGCAGTTTTCACTGTAAAACCGAGTTGGAGCTGGTACCTCCCCATATATATATACGGAGTTTAGTTTGCAATGAAAAGAAACTTTGTGTTCCCAAAATGCTAGGTGAAGTACGGCTGTAACCCACACTCCTATGTCAGTACTGAGCATGTGGAGAGACTTTCGTTCATCTAGCATAAAGGGAACGGGATGCAGGAGAAACTATTACTCTGGTTTCTCAGTGTGTTTCCTACTGCCGGTTTGTAGTTCCTGCAGTTTTCACTATAAAACCGTGTTGGAGCTAGTACCTCCCCATATATATTTATGGAGTGGAGTTTGCAACTGAAAAGAAAGTTTGTGTTCCAACGAGCTAGTTGAAGGACAGCTTTCACAAACCCTTATCCCTCAGAACTGAACATGTGGAGAGACGTTCGTTCATGTATCACAAAGTGAACGGGTTGCAGGAGAATCTTTTACTCTGGGTTCTCAGACTGATTCCTAGTGCCTCTTTGAAGTTCCCGCAGTTTTCAGTATAAAACCGTGTTGGAGCTAGTACCTACCCATATATATGTATGTAGTGGAGTTTGCAACTGAAAAGAAAGTTTGTGTTCCCAACAAGCTATGTGAAGGACGGATTTCACACACAATTAACTCTCAGACCTGAGCATGTGGAGAGACTTTCGTTTATCTAGCACAAAGTGAACGGGTTTCAGGAGAAACTTTTACTCTGGTTTCTCAGTCTGTTTGCTAGTGCCGGTTTGATGTTCCTGCAGTTTTCACTGTAAAACCGATTTGGAGCTTGAACTTCCCCATATATATGTATGGATTGGAGTTTGCAACTGTAAATAAATTTTGAGTTCCCAACAAGCTAGTTTAAGGACGGCTTTAACACACACTTATCTCTCAGAAGTGAGCATGTGGAGGAGTTTTCTTTCATCTAGCAAAAAGGGAACGTGTTGTAGGATAAACTAATACTCTGGAATCTCTGTCTGATTCCTAGTGCCGGTTTGATGTTCCTGCAGTTTTCACTGTAAAACCGAGTTGGAGGTAGCAACTCCTCATAAATATGTATGGAGTGGAGTTTGCAACTAAAAGAAACTTTGTGTTCCCAACAGGTTAAGTGAAGTTCGGCTTTAACACACACTTATCTCTCAGATCTGAGCATGTGGAGAGACGTTTGTTCATCTAGCACAAAGGGAACCTGTTGCAGTAGAAACTTTTTCTCTGGTTTCTCACTGTGATTCCAATTGCCGTTTGGACGTTCCTGCAGTTTTCATTTTAAAACGAGTTGGAGCTAGTACCTCCCAATAAATATGTAAGGAGTGGAGTTTAGTACTGAAAATATTCTTTGTGTTCCCAACAAGCTAAGTGAAGGAAGGTTTCACTCACACTTATCTCTCAGAACTGAGCATGTGGAGGGAAATTCGTTCATCTATCACAAATGGTACGGTTGCAGGAGAAACATTTACTCTGTTTTCTCTGTCTGTTTCCTAGTGCTTGTTTGAATTTCCTGCAGTTTTCACTGTAAAACTTAGTTGGAACTTGTAACTCCCCATATATATGTAAGGAGTGGTGTTTGCAACTGAAAAGAATCTTTGTGTTCCCAACAAGCTAGGTGAAGGACGGATTTCACACACACTTATCACTCAGAAGTGAGCATGTGGAGAGACTTTCGTTCATCTAGCACAAAGGTAACGGATTGCAGGAGAAACTTTTACTCTGCTTTCTCAGTCTGTTTCCCAGTGTCGGTTTGAAGTTCCTGAGTTTTCACTGTAAAACCGATTTGGAGCCAATACCTACCCATATATATGTATGGAATGGTGTTTGCACCTGAAAACAAACTTTGTGTTCCCAAAAGCTAGGTGAAGGAAGGCTTTCACACACACATATCTCTCAGAACTGAGCATGTTGAGAGACGTTCGTTTATCTATCACAAATGGAACGGGTTGCAGGAGAAACTTTTACTCTGGATTCTCAGTCTGTTTCCAAGTGCTGGTTTGAAGTTCCTGCAGTTTTCACTGTAAAAACCGTGTTTGTGCTAGTACATCCAAATATAAAAATAAGGAGTGGAGTTTGGAACTGAAAAGAAACTTTGTGTTCCCTACAAGCTAGGTGAAGGACGGCTTTCACACACAATTATCTCTCAGAACTGAGCATGTGGGGAGATGTTCGTTCATCTAGCAGAAATGGTAACGTGTTGCAGGAGAAACTTTTACTCTGGATTCTCAGTCTGTTTCCTAGTGACTGTTTAAAGTCCCTGCAGTTTTCACTATAAAATCGAGTTGTAGCTAGTACTCCCCATATATATGTAAAGATTGGAGTTTGCAACTGAATGAAACTTTGTGTTCCCAAGAAGCTATGTGAAGGACGGCGTTCACACACACTAATCTATCAGAACTGAGCATGTGGAGAGACTTTCATTAATGTAGAAAAAGTGAACTGTTTGCAGCTGAAAATTGTACTCTGGATTCTCAGTCTGTTTCCTAGTGCCGATTTGAAGTTCCTGCAGTTATCACTGTAAAACCGTGTTGGAGCTTGTACCAGCCCATATACATGTATGGATTGGAGTTTGCAACTGAAATAAAGTTTGTGTTCCCAAAAATCTAGGTGAAGGACGGCTTTCACACACACTTATCTCTTTAGAAATGATCACGTTGAGACACGGTAGTTCATCTAGCACAAAGGGAACGGGTTGCAGTAGAAACTTTAGTCTGGTTTCTCAGTCTGTTTCCCAGTGTCGGTTTGATGTTCCTGTAATTTTCACTGTAAAACCGAGTTGGAGCTAGTACCTCCCCCATATATATGTATGGATTGGTGTTTGCAACTGAAAAGAAAATTTGTGTTCCCAACAAGCTAGGTGAAGGACGGCTTTCACACACACTTATCTCTCAGAACTGAGCATTTGGGTAGACTTCGTTCATCTATCACAAAGGGAAAGGGTTGCAGGTAAATTTTTACTCTGGATTCTCAGTCTGTTTCCAAGTGCCGGTTTGAAGTTCCTGCAGTTTTCACTGTAAAACCGAGTTGGAGCTAGTACTTTACCCCTATATATGTATGGAATCATGTTTGCAACTGAAAAGAAATTTGTGTTCCCAACAAGCTATGTGAAGGACGTCTTTCACACACACTAATGTATCAGAACTGAGCATGTGGAGAGACTTTCATTAATGTAGAAATAGTGAACTGTTTGCAGGTGAAAATTGTACTGTTGATTCTAGTCTGTTTCCTAGTGCCGATTTGAAGTTCCTGCAGTTATCACTGTAAAACCGTGTTGGAGCTTGTACCAACTCCATATATATGTATGGATTGGAGTTTGCAACTGAAAATAAAGTTTGTGTTCCCAAAAGCTATTTGAAGGACGGCTTTCACACACATTTAACTCTCAGAACTGAGCATGTGGAGAGACGTTCGCTCATCTAGCACAAAGGGACCGGGTTAAAGGAGAAAATTTTACTCTGGTTTCTCAGTGCCGGTTTGAAGTTCCTGCAGTTTTCACTGTAAAACCTATTTGGAGCTAGTACACCCCATATATATGTAAGGAGTGGAGTTTGCAACTGAAAAGAAACTTTGTGTTCCCAAAAGCTAGGTGAAGTACGGTTTTCAAACACTTATCTGTCTGTACTGAGCATGTGGAGAGACGTTTGTTCATCTAGCACAAAGGGAACGGTTTGCAGGAGAAACTTTTACTCTGGTTTCTCTGTCTGATTCCCAGTGCCGTTTTGAAGTTCCTGCTGGTTTCTCTGTAAAAGCGAGTTTGAACTAGCCTCCCCATATATATGTATTGATTGGAGATTGCAACTGAAAAGAAAGTTTCTGTTCCCAAGAAACTAGGTGGAGGACGGCTTTCACACACACTTATCTCTTTAGAACTGAGCATGTGGAGAGACGTTCGTTCATCTAGCTTAAAGGGAACGTGTTGCAGGAGAAACTATTACTCTGGTTTCTCAGTCTGTTTCCTCGTGCCGGTTTGATGTTCCTGCAGTTTTCACTGTAAAACCGAGTTTGGGCTTGTACC
>NC_045718.1:33754276-33771694 GCF_009834535.1 Camelus ferus | reverse complement strand
ATCAACAATTTTGCTGTAATTTCCCTTGAAAATTGTGTTGGGGTTTTTGAAAACAATAATCCATATAATGACTGTTGAATTACAAAGACAATTCTGCATGTGGTGTTGCCATATTAAAATGGAGTAAAATGTTAATCATTGCAAATTAGTTCATGATTACACAATAATGCAGAAAGAACTGGCAAGAATAAAGCAATAATTTAATTTTGATTTAAATTCTATTTTTTACACATTCTTATTTAACTTTGTTTTAGATTCTCCTTTGAGCTTGAAATTGGTGGGCTCAGTAAAATCACTGCATGTCTTAATAATAATGGGAAATATTTTAATACAATGTGCACACTCCATATTTGCATGCCTTATCAGCTCGACAATTATGATTGAACTGGACAGCCTCTACTGCTTGCTAATTGGCACTTTGAACCAAATTTTATTATCTTCACACTCTTGATGCCTGCATGGACATGTCATTGACAAGTAGATTGCCAACATCTTACAAAGAAGTGGCCAATTTGAACAAAGTAGTGTGATGCATTAAACAAGGTTACTTGAACTCATCTGAGAATTTTAATAAATTAATGGCATTTTATAACAAAGACTATGTAAGAAATTATAAATAAGTTTGAATTTGCTAACTGATTAATTTATGACTGAAATAATTGTTATAGAACAAATATAAGTAACATTAATTTGCATGTAACATAGGAGTATTGGTTCTTGAGGATGGCATAGTGGTTAAACTTCCTCTAGGTAATTAAAATAGTGCTTCTGAGAGCAAATGAGAACATAGCAGTTTTTCCTTTTTTTTTCACCCATAAACTCAGGCAATGAAAAACAAAATATGCTTAATGGTGGAAGATAATTTTGACTGCAAAAATGTGCCAAAATATAGCAAAGCTAATAGTAAAAATGAGGATTTGATGAACTAAAAATGGTTTAATATCAGGGGTATCCCTCTTTATTTATTTATTTATTTTTTTGACTGAAAGATACCTGGATAGTCTTATTTTTAAAAATAAATAAATAAATTACTCCTGTTAGGTAGTTAGATAAGTGTGGGCACCGGGCAGACGGTCGGAGGAGAGAAAAGAGGGTCCGGAAGATGGCGTCGTGCCCGCCTCCAGCATAAAGGGACTTTACTTCCTCTAAATAAGTGCCAGCAAAACAAAACAAAACAAAACAAAACTGGTTAAAACCCAACAGCCTCGACTGTGCGGTTGCAGAAAGGACTTAATCAGACATGGCCAATGTTCACTGTATTATAATTAACATTGTGGTGTAGGCACCCCCACCCCCCACCATTGGTTTTTCTGTGTGCACCGTGGGTTAGGACATGAGCAAAGAGGGGCCAAACATGACTCCAGGGACAAGATCCATCAGTCAGTCAAGGGACCCCGTCTAAGCGAGGGTATAAGAGAAAGGGAGACACAAACTGCCGCTTTTCCCTCCCTTGGATCAGCCTGCTTCCCATTCTCGGGGGTGTAGATTTCCTTTTAAATAAATCTTTTACAATGTTTCACTACACAACTCTGACCATCTCCCGACTGCAAACTTGCCTTTTGGATGTGACAAGAACCGGGCTCTTTACCTTTTGGGGTAATATTCTCACCTCACCTCATCTTCACTTTCCCTCTTCTCCTTTCCCTACCTCCCCTCAGCAAAATGCAAATTGAAATAAAATGTTTTCATTGCACTGGAAGTAGATTTTCTACATAAGTTAAAATTTAAACCTAATCTTTACAAAGATCAGCTATCTCCCTTGGTCATACAGAAAAATGAATGACCACCTTCTAAAAACGAAGTAAATTGAACATGTGCTTGTAAATTAAGGAGTAAAGTTCCATTCTGCTAAAAATTTCAATAAAAGACTTCTCGTGATTAAAATAAAAAAGGGATATTGTGAATTTGTCTTTGACCTGGAAATGCACACATTATCCTTAACATGCAGTCACTTCTGAAATTCTCTTTTAATGGAAATTCATAATGAAAACACTTTCTCACAGAGTGTTTATTAATAAGTAGAATCTGTGCCCCCCACCCCAGCTCTTGTTTATCCAACATAGGCTGTGCAAGGCAATTATGAGATTTTCCAACATTCCTTGAGTTGAATTCGTCACACCACTTCCTACGAACTCTAAATAATGTGTTATCGCAGGTAAGATGAAAGTCTTTAAGCCAGGGCAAGGATAAGAAATGCATTTTAAAATATTTAGATTCTCCAAGCAAAACATATTTAGTAGAATCTGCAGTTTTCCTGTTTTTATTCTGCTGCCAAAGTTGCCAAGCCTTAGACACTCTTGACTGCATCCTACGGAAGACTTCAAAGACAGAGCAGCATTCATTCAACAAACGTTTGCAGAATGATTACCAGGTGCTATTAACTGCGATTGTGACAAGTACTGGGGATACAGCAGTGAGGGAGACACACAGGAAACTTGCCCCACAGAGCTCACTTAGGAAAATGTGAGAGAGAATGTAATGAAAGAAAAGGTACAGTAAGAGATGGCTCTGAGAACTGCTAAAAATAAAACTATCATAATAATAACAGAGAAATCACAGATTTGGAATCTACTGAAGGAGGGGAAAATCAGTCTACGAAGGCAGTATCTTAGATGAGATCTGAGGAAAAGAAAGGGACAGTGTTCGTGAAAAAAGAAAAGTGTATGTAAAGTCCTAAACTGAGAAACCAGAGAGAACCAAGAATTCCCTTTTGGTTGTAATAAACTGGACAAGTTTATAAAATATCGAAGTGAAAATGTTATCAGCAGTTGGATTAAAAAAAATCTTGCAGTTCAGCAAAGAGATTTGGGGCTAATGTATATGTTTGAGGGTCATTACCACACAGATGGTTTAAAACCTTGGAGCAGGATGGTATTCAGAACATAAGAGGCATGATACATCCCCACATTTGCTGATCTGATGTGGAAAAGGCAGCAGCAAAAAAAGTCTGTCAAGGAATGGCCAATGGGGGAAAAAAAAAAAAGAAAACCATCAAAGGTAAGAGATAGTGAGGTGGAAACCCCCCCAAAAAAACCAGCAGGACCCCCAGGCAGGGCCACTACTCTCCTGCCAGCACCATCTGGTTCCCTGGCCCAGCAGCTCTATCTCACTTTTTGCTTCTGAAACGGCTTATTTCTAAGAAAGTGGAACTTACCCCTAAAATTTATTGGTTCCCTGAGCTCACTCCTGACTGGTCCATTTCCCTCACTCCTGATTAGTTATTTCTCTCCCTCCTGATTGGTCCATTTCTAGAAAGCTTGTTCCTAATTAGTCAACTTTTGTTATACCTTATTTGCATATGATGTTGCAAAGTGTAAACTGGCAGCCTATAAAAGCCTGTGTAAACCTATAGATGGGGTCCAGAGCTTGGAGTGTTAACTCCTTTGGGCCTGCTGGCGTAATAAACCTGAGTTCTCCAACTCCCCGAGTGCTGCTTGGTCTCTCGCCCGGATCCAGGCTGCTGTCACAACTGAGCTGTAACACTGAGCTGTAACACGTTTTTCTGCAACAATAAGAGTATCTCACAAAAAAAGGTGTAAGTGACTTTGGCAAAAACTGCTGTTAGGTTAAAGCTGAGATATGAGAGGACAGCATGTTATTGGATTGTGGGCAACAAGTCCATGGTGGGTTTGAGGCCATACTGAAGTGAACTGAAAAATGAACTTAAACTTCCATTTCTAGCAGCACAGAGGACTAGATTCCTTGCCTGACCTTTCTGATAAAAACAATACTAAGAAACCTGAAAGACAAAAAAGTCAGATACCACGTACACGTACACACACACACACACACACCCCCAATGCCCAGGCAAGGTAAGCAGACTAGGAGTGGATTATACATAAACTCTGTCCGATTTTCCAAATTTCTCTTTGCATCTTAAACTGTTCTGTAACAACAAACACTTTTATTTTAAAAAATAATAAAATTTAGAAGATGAAAAGCAGTTAAGTATTGGTAAGTTGTGGAGCCACTGGAACTGTCATACTGAAGGAAGTGCTAATGGCATTAGCTGGCTGGTTTAAGCCACTTCGGAAAATGAGGTCTATACAGCAAATGAATATCTGCATGTTCTATGCCCACTAATTATCCTCCTGGGGTGTACCCCACAAAAGTGCAGGTATCAATTTACCGAAAGACACGCGCAAACAGCAGCACGATCTGTAAAGGCCACGTACTGGAAACGACGTAAACACCCATCAGCAGCAGAATAACCTTCTACACACACGGCGAAATACTCTCCAACCAGAGAGATGAGGGAGCCACAGCTGCAGCAACAAGGAAGGAGTCTTGCAGAAGGAAAACATGGTGAAAGAACACTGGCCAGAAGAGTCATTATTGAATAAAAATAGGCAACTTTGACCCAGGGTGTAGCAATGTGGGAAGTAACTCCCTTGGGAGGCTGGGTCCTGGCAGAAGGGTGCCAACGGGGTTCCTGTGGTGCCAGTAACATCCTGTTTCTTGATCTGAGTGCTGTTTGCATGCACTACCTCAGTTTGTGAAAATGCAGCCTTCTGTGCACTTGTAATATTTGCACTTTTCCATATGTATATAATGCTTCAGTTTAAAAACTTGTAACATTTTAGACAGGTGAATCATCAAGACCAAGAATTAGATGTGCAAATATTTTGAAGAATGGTATTTCCTCACACAGAGAAGTGAAAGATATTGACATATACTTAAAGAAGTTACAATAAAAGATTGAAAATATGAGTCAGAACATAAAACCGTAACAAATTAACAAGCAGATTTCTAAAATACCAAGTAAAATTGCTAGAAACATTGTTTTTAAAACTACAATATTATGAAGAAATTACAAACAAAACAAAAAAAGCAAAGTATTTAATAAAAGCAGCCAGAGTAATAAAAGTTAACTGGACCCTAGACAAAAAAAAAAAAAAAAAAAAAAAAGGGAGCCAAAACATGTTGGAATAGTAACTTTAATGCTGTTAGCATTTAGAGACAGCAAAGACATGTTGCAGGTTCCCACAAACACCTTTCATGAAAGATAATATTGGAGGTCATTCTTCAGATAAAATAGATGTGACTTCAGATAGAAAGTCTGAGATTTCAGAGGGAATAATAAACTAAAACAGTTACTAAAACTGATTAACTAAACATCCATATTTAGAACTTGACAACAAAAAACTATTTAATCAACTCCTCTCTCCCAACAAAAATAAGTTGAGGGAAAAAGTGATCAAGAAAGGAGAAGAAAAATAAAATAATCAGACAAGGGAGAACACACACCAACAGCCCAAGTTGATGAGAAAAATCAAAAGAAAGCAATGTTAAGTAATATTCAGAATGGAAGAGAGGCATGATACAGAGGTGGAAGAGATCTAAAAATAATAAGAGGGGACTGCAAAAACTTCATGAAAATAAATTTGAAAACTCAGATGAGAGAAAATTTTGCCAAGTTTAACATGCCAAATGGAGTAAAGCCTAGATATTCCTATTATGTTTAAAGAAACTGAGTTATCTGTCAAAAATATTATCACAATTAAAATTTCAGGCCAAAATGTTTTCTCTGGTGACTTTCTACCAAACATTCAAAGAAGAAAGACGTTCAACCTTATGAAAATACTTTAAGAGAATGGCCAATTCCTGGAACTCACTTCATAAGGCCAGTACAACTTTAAAACTAAAACTGGTCAAATAGAAGTTTAGAAAGTAAAACTGTCTATTTCTCACATTGTACCTGGAGAAAATGCAAAATAAAACAACATCAGATTGAATTCATCAATATTTATAATGATCAATTCATCATGACCAACAATGTATCCAAATTGGCTTATCACTAAACAAGCATTTAGTGCAATCTACTCATACTAGCAGATTAACAAATTAAAGCAAAAAAAAAAATCACACAGCACCCAATATTTGTCCATAATTTAAAAAATTTTAAAACTAAAAGAAAAATCAGAAATAAATGGGAAGTTCAGTTACTGTATGTATGTATTATGCACTTAATGAATGTACACATATGTATGCATGCACTATGTATGAGATAAATACATTATACACATAGACACACATAAACATGGAATGTAACAATGAACATTGGAAATGCCCCTTTGAAGTAGTAATAAATTTATTAAATCTTGTTCTAAATATTTTTAGTCAATGGTAGGGAAAATATGACTAAAGAGATTGGAATGAATGACTCGAACTGTCATTATTATGACATAATGTGATTGTGCATTTAGAAAAGGAAAGTAATATACAAATAAATTATTAGAATTAATAAACAAATTTAGCTTGTTGATGAGAAGCATAATCAGCATGTACACATTCAATTGCACTTCTGTATACACCAGCAAAAAGATTTTTGTAAATAATGAGTATCAATATTTTAAATGTACCAAAATCTTCCCAAACTCATCTAGAGATTCAGTGCAACAGCAATTCCTTTATAAAGTGGTCTGTTTATTTGGTAGAACGTGACAATCAACATAAATCTAAAATTAATATGACGTAACAAAGACCCGAGAACATCTAAGACAGAAGACCTAAGAGGGAACATGTGCCTTATCAGAAATCAAGCTTTGTCATAAAGCTTGGGTAACAGTGGGGCAATGCTGATGCCAGGATATAAAATAAAATCTACTAGAAAAGAATAAAAAGGCCATAACAAAATCCACACATTGACAGAAATTTGATTTACAATCTAGCTTGCATTATTGTGCTTTGGTAACATGGATTCTTCAGCAAATGATCTGAAACTATTGCTTACCCATATGGAGAGAATGGAATTAGAGCCCATCTCACATGCATACAGAAATCAATCTCAGAGAAACTAAACCTTTAAAGGTGAAGGAAAAACCTTTGCTTTTAGAATAAAATACAGGAACATATGGAATCAAGATAGATACAGATTTCCTGAAACAAAAAAAGAATTTCTTAAAACACCAAAAATGAATTAAAGAAAAGTTTGATAAATTTGACTATATTAAAACTTAGAATGTATGCTGATAAATGACACCCTGGAGAAAATTAAAATAGAAGCTACAAACTAGAATGTGATATCATATACATATAATTAATATGTATCATATACATATCAATACATATAATTAGTATTAGACTGCTGTCTTGAAATATAAATTACATGGCAATATGTAAAAGCCAAATATACCAGTAGAGAAATGATGTGAACAAGCAAGTCACTGATAAGGAAACAGGTATATTAGCTAAAACACTAGGTTTTTTTCTGTAACAACGACTTTGGCAGGGGAAATGAAAGAATACCAAATATCGGTGGGGAGATAGGGCAGCAGGGATTTCTAAGCAATAGTGCTGCTGGTGCTGGTCCTCCCCCAGATGAAGAGAGAGGAGAAGACAGAGGCACAGATGTAGAGACAAATAGATAGAGATGCTATACAAAGAGATACAGATTCAACGTTTCCAGGCACTGAGAACTGTTCATCACATCACAGAGTGCATAACTTTTTAACAGTGACATTTATTTAGCAAAGAATCTTACCACTACTCTCAAAAATCAACAGCTTTTTACAATTCTAACGGTAGATGAAAAAAAATTCTTTTAAAACCATCAACATCCACTTACTTGTTAAAACTAGAAGATGGTACATGACGTCACTATTTCTATCCAACTGAAGTCTGAAAGAAGTAATGTAACTGCTATTTATTCATAACTTGCTTCATAATAATAAAAACGAGTGCTTGTGATGCTGAAGTCTATTTAATTCTACAGAAGCTCCCTTCAGTCTTCTTTCTTTAATCTAAGCTCCAGCAAGCCGTCAGTGGCCCAGACACGGGGATTTTTCCAGGGTCTGACTGATGGTGCTTCCCATCACAATCTGAGTTGTGTGGAAGAAATTTATGATTTGGTAAAGCTCCCTGCCCATGCAAACAATTATCTTCTCCAAAGTAATTTCAGTGTGGATTACTTCTGCTTTTGTTTTGATCTTTTTTTCACTTCTTTAAATTTTTGCATTATGACTTCATTGGTATGTATTTTTCCACACAAGATTCACAGTGGTTTCCTTAACCCATCATATTTTATGGTGACCGTTAAATCTAATGATATAATAGCATTACTGTTCTTTCCTTCATAAACATTTTATTAATAGAGCTTGGCCCCAATATAATCAAAGGTAAATATTTTAATGTAATGTTTATTTATATTTTACTTAATTCCTATCAATGCAAAAGATTCTAGATGTATTATAGTTATATGACCATTTAAAATAGCATATTGTACCATCATGAAGAAATAATGACTTACTAATACACATATTTTTTCAGAGATATTTAGTAAGTAGCAGAATAAATGTAATAATCCTTTTCTTATGAATATGGTTCATAAACTCTCTGAAGCCAAGTCATTGATTGATTATTGATTCCCTCAGTTGCCAGGACCTCATGGTAGTAAGTCCATTCTGCCATCTGTATGTCAAATCAAAAACTGAAATACTGGTATAAAATAATCTGGGTTCTCTTTTTGAGGTTAATGTTTTTTGAGCAGGATGATTTCCATGAACATAAAATAAAAACACCTAAAACAAAAATAGTCTATACTAGTTGAACACTTACTGTGGCCAGTGTTCCAAGCTTTACACGTGTTAACTCACTGAACCACAACAGCAGTGTGCTATTGTCATTTTAGAGATGATGAGACTGAGAAACAGAAAAAACTATGTAATTCAGCCAGGTTATTACAATTTGTAAGAGGCAGAGCTGGGTTGGGACTGTGGGAAGTCTGGCCTCTGAGACCAGATTCTGAAGTACTATGTACATGTATCTCAAACTGAATTAAGAGTTTTAATTAACAAATATAAAGATTTTAACAAATAAATTTCTATTTAAAAAACTTGCATTGCACAGCAAGGATCTAGATTTAGCAATCTTAAGTGCTGACATCTGCTATTATGCCCAAAAATTCACAGGTCTTGGTGGTCAGTGTAGGCTGGGAAAGCAGGCAGAGTTGCGTGTATGGGTGTGTAAGTTGCACGTTCACATACACGGACACACGTGCACAATGGTAGACAGACCAGAATAAAACTCTCCCCTGAAAAGGATGACCAGACATCAGCTCAGTCAGGCAAAAAGGGCACATCTGGCAGGCAGAATAAGCAGGCAGAATCTAAAACATCAACTCAGAATAGCAGGCCTGTGCAAACAGTTTAAACCAGACAACAGAAAATCTGGCAACCAAATTCCGCAGCGATTCAAGGTGGCAGGCAAGGAGCAGGCCCCCTGGAATGGGACCTAGGAGTCTGTGCAGGAGGACTGTCACCAAGCAACAGGGAAAGAGAAGTTGTAAAGTTAAGAGAAAAGACAGGAAAAGAAGTAATCAGAGACCCAAAATAAAGTACAAGTTGGAAAGTCTCTTTGAACCTGATTACTAGGACAGAGGCGAGAAGAAAATTTCTGATTCAATATTCAGTCATTTATATATTAAACTAGAGATTTTTGAATAACACTTTCCTAAGGTCATATTTTTTCTAAGCCTAAGGGTTTGGTTAAATGAATTTAAATATGCAGATAAATCATAATCATACTTTTCAAAATAAGTATCATGTATTTATCACTTTCAGGCAGAAAAATGTATGAAGTACTTTACTGCTACCTCTGACTGTATTCTCAAAACCACTCTTCGTGTAGGTTGTTATCATGCTAAAGATAACGTAATAAATAAGGAAACTGTGATTCAGATCTCATAAAGTAAAAGAGGTAGATTTTTGGTAAGAGCACTTTCTTACCGGAGAATCAGTATTCAGTGTATGAGGCAGAAACAATGTCAGGTTTTCTGTATCATATCTAATGTAATCCTAACAGTGGCTCTCTGGCATAAAAATAGGTACATCTTTCCCTGCATAACTCAAGTTAAACTTACTTTTCACATAAAGAATCAGTGTAATATTGACATGTTATCGACAACAGACAAGTATGATGGCTCTAGCAGTGTTTTCTACACGGAGATGGGGCAAAATAAAAGCTCTAGGCCTTCATGATGGGTTTACCGAATATTGGACATTTAAACTCAGTCCTCTCTGGCATCAAAGTTTTATCTTTGAACGATCTGATCAAATTATTAAAAAGAAACTCGGACATCAACTTTTCGTTTGCCCTCCATAAGAGGCCGTTGACAGCTCTGAGTCCTCATATTAAGTATACTTTCAAAAGCAAGATGAATCTACAGTTATAATTAAAACAGTATCAAAATTATTTTTCCAAATAAAATTCAGTGATTATGAAAACTAAAAACCAGAGCTCCTTTTGACCTCAGTCATGTGCTTGGAGGGCATACTTCTTCTGGAATTTCATTTATAACTTGCTTACCCTGAAATAGGAGACTACAAGGTCTGGCAAGGTGGGAGGGAGAGAGAAATAGCTGAACTTCCACAGGACAAAGGCTAATGAGCTTCCCTGGGCAAACTTGTAACAAGGCAGAAAATCTAGTCTACCTTTCCACCAGTGTGCTTTGCTTGGAGCTTCTCAAACGTCCCAGAGGCTTTCTGCAGAGTCGTCAAGACTCCCAGACCCCTCCTGCTTGTCTCCACTCTGCTGTAACAGTATCAGCCGTGTGTTCGAGCAAGTGATACACCACAGTGATCTGCCTTGTGACTGTATTTTCTCTGAGATTCAAGACTATGATCCAACCTAGTACTGCTTAGTGTGACAGTTGTAACCCAACGTGCAAACATAAACTAAAACGTACCTGTCACAAAGCATCAAAGAGTGTGACATTTTATGCAGAATTATGATCGTCCAGTTAGCCCACCCATTGCTATTATTAAAAATTGCTTTTATATTTGAGTTACCTTGTTTCAAAAGTGTCAACAATCAATTTGTCAATTATTCAGAATTCAGTTTAACTTAATCCTATAATATTTAACGCTGAGCTAAACAACATATAACAGAAGTTCTCTGATCTTTAAGAAAATTCTCTAGAGTCCTGCTTGGAAGAAATAGCCTAAACTTTGCAGAGAGAAACACAGATCCAAATGTCAACAAATTTTCATCTCATCATCCAAAAATCCAATGACATTTTCAAAATAATACCATTGTAAACCTAAGACATGGAAATAACATGGGCACTTGCCTTGAATGTAAATTAAGCCTAAGATTACATGAATAAATTATTATTGAATAAACTAGTGATGTACACAGATATAGAAAATTATTAGTTAAATATTATATACATTATATAAACTAATATTAGCATTAGTTTTCCATATATTAATGTATACCAAGACTAAGTATCATATGTGTACTTCTTGTTTTTTTCTGCAATCATTTTGGGCACCTCCTACATTTCTCAAATTGGGAATGATGCCACCCAGAGTCTTTCTCGATTAGCATTTCCCAGCAGATGTGGAAGAAAGACACCACCAACGCAGTGTGATAATGGCTGGAGAGAAGCCATTCATAGTATATTAATGGGACTACAAATTAGGGGATCTGGGAGTCTCAGAGAAAAGGTGGTATTTGAGTTGTGTACAGATTCTTCCAGCAGAATGGAAAGAAAATGGTATTGCTGGCAGGAAGAATGTCACGTGTAGTGTTCAGAGCTGTCTTGAAAAGAGCTATTCGATTTGCCAATATGGGTCCTTGATGAATTAGGCTAACTAAAGAAGGAACCAGATGACCAGAGCTGGAGGGAGGAGGGATTCCACAAAGATATCTGTCAAGACATGAAGACAGAGACACATGATGGTTTGAAGTTAAAACAGGTTCAACCAAAGACTCAGTTCCCCGACTGGGAAGGAACGTACCTGTAGGCAGAACTAGTGAAATGAGTAAGAAGACCCTTGAATATTTAATGTGAAATGATATTCAAAGAGTAGAACAAGCATATAGTAAGCACTTTGGCTCAAAAGTGAGACAGACGAGAGGAGGCTCTGCCACGTGGTAGCTGCAGGAGTTTGGGAAGTTATTTATTCTCTCCAAGCCTCAGATTCCCCTTTAATAAAATGGAAATGCCAATTCCAGCCCTACCATGTTACTGCGAAAAGCAGATGACATCATGTGTCTACAGGGCTTAGCATAGAACCTAGCATGTCTGTGGGGCTCCAATACAATGTTTGGAGCTACAAACACAGAGATGACGAAGGCTGCCTCTGCCCTTTAGGAACTTACCGTAAAACCAGAGGTGGACCCACCCTAATAAATGGGGTAAGTGCAAAGTTAGAGACATGTATAGGGCATTACATGAACACAAAAGCAGGGCACCAACTAAGTATGACTTACTCAGAAAAGGTCCCGGAGGAGAGACTTTGAGTTGAGTTGTTTAAAATACAACAGGTAGTCAGTGGCGCAAAGGGAGCATATACAAACGAACAGCACTGGAGAAGACGCCTAGATGACAGTTCCCTATCGCTAGCGCAGGAGGTGCATGGCCCAGAGTAGCCATAAGAAAGCCAGGAGAGACAGAGAGTTACCAGGTTTCCAAGGCATGTGTGTGCCATGCTGAGGAGCGAAGGTTTTGATGGGTAGGTATGGGAGGGAGATTACTGGGTGCTATTAAAATGTGGTATGACCAGATTTCCATTTCCAAAGATCACATTACTGACTCCCAGCTTGTAATGCGCGCTGCACAGAAGACCAATAAATCAAGACAAAAGTTGTTGGGGCAAGGAATAGCAAATGTAGGGTCTAAAAGCCAGCTCACCGAGAAGATGGTGGACTAGTGACCCAAAGAACCACCTTACCCAAGGCAGAATTCAGGCTCCTTTTATACTAAGAAGGGGAGAGGGTATGGTTGTTTGTTGCAAACTTTTTGGTGTCAGAATCCTTTGCTCTTGCAGCTGTCCACATAGGTCAGGTCACCATGTTCCTGTAAACCTCCAACAAGACAAATGTTATTCTCTGTTCTGCAACTTTTTATGGCTCTAGGAATGGAAAAGTGCTATACCCTTAAAGGTCAGAGCCTTGAGAATGAGCCATCCTATATATTTCAGGCTCTAAGCAATCTTCCTTTACGAAAGGTGCAGAACCGGCATGGCTAAGCACAGGAAACAGAGCCCAGGGTTAGAACTAGAGGCACAGATCTACTTTGGAGTCAGATTTGTTCTTCCCTGTTACAATTATACTAGAGGAGGTGTGGAGAATGAATTTGAGTGGAACAGGGCACAAAGCAGGGAGAGAAGTTACACGTGTTTGATTGTTAATGGTTACAGTAGGATTATGTGTTCACTAACTTTGTGCTTGTGTTGTACTTTAAAGATTTAGAACTGAATCATATCAATTCATTCTGAGATGCATTCTGAACAAGTCTGATTAATCCAAAGTTTCAGATAAGAAAATCGTGCATGACTTTAAAAGCAGTTTCTGTTAATTCAAGGCCTCGGTGACAGTAATATCAATAGCATCTCTTGTGCCTAGATTCTATTCCAGAGACTGAGCTAAGAACTGGAAAGAAATTAATCCCCAGATATAAGGCTACTCCTGCCTTCAGAAACTAGTCATCTCATCTTCCAAACCTCCAGATTTCCAGTGGGTTGTGCCAAGAGTCAGCATCGCCCATTAGAAAGATCATTATTACTACTTCGGAGAAGAGCAAGCTGAGACACATATGTAAGCCAGCTGCATAAAATCCTAAAGGAGGTTAGGGACAGGCCATACTGAAACTCCTGTCTCTTGCTGCGCCCAGAGCCCGTGCTTTCTCAAGCACATTCACGCCAGTGGTGGCTTTCAAGATCTTGTTTCTCAGACTGTGATCAATGTAGTGAGAAGTGGGGACTGCAAAAGTTTTTCCAGATGAAGGCTAGTGATATTTCTTATAAGATTCTTATTTAGTGTGGAACACCTCACTATATTTTTTTATTCTTGAATCACCTTGAATAATTTCCTTAGTGTGGCCGTTGTCATCCTATTTGAGACATGGCTGAGACTGAGCTTGGCACCAGTGGTCAGGATTTGAAGGACACTTCCCTCATTGCTAGAGTAAATAGCAAAGGGGAAATTAGAAGAAAGCATAATAGGCAGAGAAGCTGTTATTCATGGAGGACACTGGCTGCAGTGACAGTCCTCCCTCCACTGAATTTTGGAAACTCCATAATGACAAGCAGACCAAGGATAAAGGGCATGAGGGGGCCTACTCCTGAGCTTGTGTGACCCACATGTGACCCCCCACAGGGCCACTGTGAGAAATCTGAAGAGAGGATGAAGGCCCTGCAATTATTCTGGTGCCAATTAAATCTGGATATTTTGTAAATGCAACTTCATTTGCATGCACATCATTTTATTCCTGCTTCTTGAAAAAAAAAAAAAAAACAGTTAATGCTGTGGAGTTACGCTAGACTGGCTTAAGAGAAGTCCAGGAATTCTCAGTTGCCTGTCATTCTCACTGATCCTTTTTCTTTTAAATGATCAGAGTAAAAAGCTCCATCCATCAGGAAAGCGAAAAGACAACGCACAGTCTGACGTGAATGACACGGAAGATGCACGTGAGAACGCAATCACAATTAGTGTCATCCAATTCCGATAGTCCGCTGTTCTCTCTGAAAGCACATAAAAATTATGACCGGGATCTAAGAAGAGAAAGCGTGGTGTCTGTGCAGCATGGAGAGTAGGAAAGGGAAGAAGAGCCTTGGAATAATGAAATAATTGATGCTGTTGTGAACTTGCACATACATTTCAAAGACCAAATGAGCTGGTGAGGGTGAAAGGGTGTTGCCAAGATAAGGGTTCTGCATGGACAATACATACATACTGATCAGAACAAATGGCCGTATTTGGAACACTACAATAATATATGTGAATGTATTTATGAATGAATATATGTGTATCTGTATATGAATGAATATGCCTATACACACACATATACATATATATTCACACACACGAACCGAATGAAGGAAGGTGAGGAAAATGTTCAGTAAATTGGAAACTTTAAAAATTTAGCTTTAGGAGAACACCTTAAAGGTTGAATTTAAAAGAGTAATAAATTCCTCTTACAATATTTGACAAATTAATGGTCTGCAAATGTTGAGTGAAAATGAAGTTGAAATGAGAATATCAAGAAGCAAACTCACATTACTTTGTGGAAAGGAAGTCATTTTTTATAAATTGTAGATATCACTGCTTGGCTCAACTCATTACAAAATAGTTGCATTCATTTGTAAGTCAGGTTTCTCGGAACTCAGAACATATTTTATTAATTACACAACAGCTGACAGCTGTAATTCCAGGGCATTCCAAAAAACCCTGGATAACTTGAATATTTGAGTTTGTCAGTCTCAGTCCCTTTGCGGACCCTGCCACCCCAAGTGGTACTCGTACCTTAATATTTCCTTGCAGGTAAGGAAAGCTGTAGCTTTGAATTTAAAGATCCTTCCTGTCTTTTGGGAAAGAAAAAATAAACGCACAAATGGGAGTAAAGTTTGCAAATCACATCTCCGACAATGGATTTGCATCTAGAATATTTAAATATAATATAGAGAGGACACATTCAACTCAAAAATGAAAAGACAAAAATATCAACTAAAAAATGGACAAAGAATCTGAATAGACATATCTCCAAAGAAGATGTGCAAATGGCCAATGAGCACATGAAAAGATGCTCAACATCATGAGCCATCAGGTAAGTGAAAAGCAAAACCAGAATGAGATACTCACCAGGATGGCTTGAATAAAAAGACAGACAACAAGTTTCAGTGAGAATGTAGAAAAATGGGAACTCTCATACAATGCTTTTGGGAATTAAAATGCTGTAGCCACTTTGGAAAACAGCCTGGCAGTTGCTCAAATAGTTAAACAGAGACTTATCACTGACTCAGCAGTTTCACTCCTAGGTTTGTATTCAAGGTAAATGAAAACATAGGCCCACACCAACTTTTACAGAAATGTTATAGTAGCATTATTTATGATAGCCAAAAAGTGGAAACAATGCAAATACCCATAAGCTGATGAATAAACAACAAATTAAACTAGTATATCCATACAATGGGGTATTGTTCAACAATGAAAGGAAGTGTGATAAATGTGACAACATGGTTGATTCTTAAAAGCATTCTTCTAAGTGAAATGAGCAAGTCAAGGATTGCATGTAGCTATGTAGGCCCACTAGGTATACTATTTCATTTATCCATTCAGTAAACACATAAAAGGACATTATTTTCCCCATTTTTACAAATGTGGTATTTTTCTTTCTCTTTCTGGGCTTACCTCACTTAGAATGACATTCTCCAGGGACGTCCATGTTGCTGGCAAATGGCGTTATGTTGTCGTTTCTTACGGCTGAAGAGTGCAAATGTGCAAAGAGGTTCAAAGAGAATAGGTAACTTCCTAAGATAATTTAATTTGGGAGACCAAGGATTCAAACACAGATACATCTGATGACCAGCTCTTTGTTCCTTACTTCATACTATGTTTTTCACTCAAGCCTGTCAGTTCCCTACACTTTGAAATGAAAACGTAAGTATTAATCATGTTCTGTTGTGAACTTTATAGGTAACATGCCAAGCATACTGTGGTTTTAACAGATCTCAAGGAAGTCCTGGATCCCAGAGCAACTGCTTTCTCTGTCTCTGGTTAATTCCCACAATGTCACAATGTCAGAGTTGTCTATAGTCTCTTATCTCACTTCCTCACCCTTCTATATTTTTCTAACCAGTTTAATCTGACTTATATCCCCAGTACTTCACTGGAATTATCCTTGTTAACATAACCAATCACACACATATTTCTAAACCTATCTATTTTTTTCTTCTTGTTGTTATTTGATAAAACAGTATTCAATCCTGTTGAAAACCAGTATTCCCATCCCACTAAGTTATTTTTGGATATTGGCAAAGTTAATGTGGGGAGGCAGAAGACCCAGATGTGCCAGCACAGTACTAAAAGAGAGCAAAGTTGGAGTACTGATACCACCAGACTTCAAGCCTTACTATATAAAGCTACAGCCATGAAGGAAGTGTGGTTTTGGCAAAAGAACAGACAAATAGATCAATGAACAGAACAGAGAGCCCAGAAATAGACCCACATAAATATAGAAATCTTCAATAAAGCAGTAAATGCAGTACAATGAAGAAAATATAGTCTTTTCAACTGCATATCCACATGCAAAAAATGAATTTTACATGAGAAAAAGTACTTGCAAACCATGTATCTGATAAAGAGTTAATAACAAAAATATGTAAGAAACTCATATAACTCAGTAACAAAAAACCAATAATCCAATTTAAAAATATGCAAAAGGACCTGAGAAGGTATTTTTCCAAAGAAGATATACAAATGACCAACAGATACCTGCACAGATGCTCAACATCACTAATCATTAGGAAAATGCAAATCCAAATCACGGTAAGATATCACCTCATCTCTTTGAGAATGGCAAGCATCAGAAGACAAGGATAACAAATGCTGGTGAGGATGTGGAGAAAAGGAACCTTGTGCACTATCGTGGTGTTGTAAAATGGCACAGCCACTTTGGAAAACAGTACAAAGTTT
>NC_045718.1:33736255-33754176 GCF_009834535.1 Camelus ferus | reverse complement strand
CAATAGAAATAGCAAGGAAATAAAAGTTTTCCAAAATGAAAAAGAAGGAGATTCTATCTCTACATGCAGATGACATGATCTCCTGCATTGAACACTCCATGACTCCACCAAGAAATTTTAGAATCAGTGAATAAATTTGAATACAGGGGCAACACACAATAATCAATTATGTTTCTATTTGGTAAAAAGGAATTATCAAGAAGCTAAATTGGGAAAACCATCCCACTTACAGTCACATAAAAAAACAATAAAATACCCACAAATAAATATAATGAAGGAGTTGAAAGCCTTGTACCTTGAAAATGATAAGAAAGTCAAAAAATAAATTGAAGAAGACACAAATAAATGGAAGGGTATTTTGTCTTAGATGGGAAGAATTAATATTTTTTTAATGCCCATGCATTCCACAGAAATTTAAGATTCAATGCAATCCATTAAAATTCCAATGGCAAATTCCACATAAATAAACAAATGGTTGTAAAACTGTGTGGAATGACAAATGATCCAAGGAGACAAAGCAAACTTGAGAAAGAAGAACAAAGCTGGGGGCACCACTTTCTGATTTCTAGCCTACAAACCTATGGCAATTAAAACAGCATGAGGTACAGGATATAGCTCAGAGTTAGAGTATGTGCTTAGCATGCATACTATCCTGGGTTCAAGCTCCAGTAACTCCATTAAAATTATAAAATGAAAATTTAAAAAAAAAATTGTATTGGTAGAAAAGCAAACGCATAGATCAATGGAGCAGGAAGGAGAGTGCACGTAAGAATCCACCCACAAAGGGGGAATTAAATTATGACAAAAGTACTAAGAATATACATGGAAAGAATAGTTACTTCAATAAATGGTGTTAGGAAAACAGAACAGCCACTACAATAATAAATATAATAAATAAATAAATATAATACATAAATAAATAAATAGGTAATAATGAGAGAGAGAAAGAAACTGAACAGAGTACACAAAAGTAAATTCAAAATGTATTATGGATTTGGGAGTAAGACTGGAAACCATAAAATTCCTGGAAGAAATCATAGGTGATAAGCTACTTGACATTGGTCTTTGCAATGATATTTGGGTGTTTCACCAAAGGCAAAAGTAATCAAGTAGGACTATGCCAAATCATAACCTTTCTGTTAAGCAAAAGAAAATCATTAGAAAATGAAATAGCAACATGAGGATTGGAAGAAAATACTTACAAAATGTATGTTTGATAAGAGGTTAATGAAGTCAATAGAGGAATTCCCACTTAAACTGTCATGACAGTGTGTATACTCTTAACGCCTAGTTCCTTCTAACACCAGGTACTTCAATTTAAACACTAGCCAAGGGGCAAACTTGGGCACCTTTTCTCATAAAGTGATATCACTAATGTCCAAGATGAGACATGATAAGAAGCCCACTACAATATCACAGCTCAACGATATTGTCAGTGTTTTAACAAGTTTTGGAACCTATGGTTTGATAAAGGGTGTCAAGTCTATCCAGGGTAATAAAACAAGAATTGAATACCAATACACAATTGTTGGAAACACTTCAGTCAGAAGATAATGGGTTAGCCTCCATTGCATTTCAATATTGTCATGCTGTGGATATGCTAGCTGCTCAAAGAAGGAGAAGTTTGTGTAAACACTGCTGGAAAATGCAGCATCTACATAAATCAGATGGGGCAAATAGTATCCAATTTATACCTTTTAAGAGACAAGATAAACTGACTCCATCAGGTAAGAGAGCCTTGACGATTTTTTTAGGCTGACAAATTGCTATATTGGTGGATTGGTTTCAAAGGGGATTTTGAAGAGTCTACATTGATCTTGGCTTTTCTGATGGTTTATACTTTCATTTTCTAAGTTATCCCTTTCCTTTGCAGATCTCTTGCCACTCATGTACTACCCCAAATTTTCTCTTAACTACCATCACCTCAGCTTCCAACTTATTAAACTTTATATGAAGTTTGGTGGGTTTGAGGGGTTGTAGGAGCTCAGTATACGTCACCTCAAAATGTGCCACTCTGACATGAGATTGTTTTGAGTTGAAAGTAATTGAGAAAAAGCAGACACAGGGTGAGCTCCTGTCACTGAGTCAAAGCTTGTACTGCTCACAACAGGGCAGGACAATAAATCAAAATATGAAGTTTTGGGTTAATTAACAGCGATTTAATTTGAAAAGACAGCAGAGAGAGATGATGGTTGACAAGAGTTCCCAAAGAGCCATCTTATCCAAGTTAGAATTCAGGCTTCTTTTATACTAAAAGAGGAGGGGATGTGGCTGGTTGTTGAAAATTTCTTGGAGGAATCTTTTGTTCTTGCAGCTGCCCACATTGGTCTGGTCCGGATGTTCCTTTAAACCTCCAACAAGACAAATGTTATACTCCTTTCTGCAAATTCTTTATCTCCATATGAATGGAGTGGAAGAGTGTTATACATTTAGAGGTCAGGCCCCAGAGGTGGAGCCCAGAGAATGGGCTACACTGTATATTTCAGGCTGTAGACATCATTATTTTCCAAAGGGACAGAACCAGCATGACTAAGCTACAGGTTTAGGGACTAAGGCACAAAGTTTAGGGCCAAAGAATAGATCCAATGTGGAGTCAGATTTGTTCTTCTCTGTGACACTCACCCTACTGACCCCAAAACAAAACATATCATTTCATTTATGATGGTGTCCTTGTCACATCAGCATCTCTCATGTGTACATATTTATCACTGGAAATGAGTTGACACTGAGAAAGTGTTTACCCTAACATACCTTCCTTTACTACCATCAGTTTACCCCTATATTTTTCTTCCCACAATTATCTCCACCTAGAAGCTCAAATCCCTTCCCTCTCTCTTCTCACCGCTCTTTAAAATTATGGTCCTTTGTCAAAAGGCTTAGCCCTCAAACCTAGCCTTTCTTTGGTAAGTTGTCTCTCCCTCTCTCTCTCTCTCTTTATTCTGTGAAACTATCCCGTGCCAGGTAAAACTTTTAATGTTTAAGGAATTAGTGTGTCTTTTCTCCTATCAATCTGTCTGTTGTCAGTTTATTGTGAAGGCCTAGATGCTGAACCTAAGGAAATAGAATATTTTTTATAGGAGCAATCAGCCAGTATCACTCAAATAATTAGTTTGACAAAAATGTTTAAAGGTATCAACTACTTGGTTATCCAGAGCCCTGCCTCCTATAATTATTTGATTAGGAGCATCCAATGGTGATGTTTTCTGTATCTCTATTGATCTGGATTGCCACATCATTCCATAGATTATCCAAGCCCTCTTTACTAGTAGGAATAGTCATCAATACTTCTATATCTTGTTCTCTAATTTGTTTCAGAAAACCCCAGAACCAATTCAGAAAACCTATCCTTAAGACTTCCCTCTTCAAGAACCACTCTCATTAACAAAAGCAATACTAGGCAGGGTTCTGCAGAAACATAGAACACATAGGATGTGTTAAGAATGATGGAGACAGAAAGAAACAGGAGAAAAATAAGAAATTGGCTCAAGTGAAATCTGCAGGACAAGCAGAAGATCCCAGAAAGAATTGATGTTGTGGCTTCAAGTCTAAGAAAAGTCAGGAATTCCTTCTTCCTTAGGGAATCGTAGCCTTTCTGCTTAAGGATTTTTGTTTTGAATTATATTTTATTTGTTTATTTATATTTATTTAAACTTTTTTAATTGAGTTATAGTCATTTTAAATGTTGTGTCAAATTCCAGTGTACAGCATAATTTTTCACTTATACATGAACACACATACATTCATTGTCACATTCTCATTCACTGTGAGACACCACAAGATCGTGTATATATTTCCCTGTGCTTTACAGTAAAACCTTGTTTGTCTATTCTACATTTTGAAATCCCAGTTCCTTCCATCCCCCTTATCCCCCTGGTAACCACAAGTTTGTATTCTATGTCTATGAGTCTGTTTCTGTTTTGTATTTACGGTTTTTGTTGTTGTTGTTGTTGTTGTTGTTGTTTTTAGGTTCTGCATATAAGCGATCTCATATGGTATTTTTATTTCTCTTCCTGGCTTACTTCACTTAGAATGACATTCTACAGGAACATCCATGTTGCTGTAAATGGCTTTATGTTCTCAGTTTTTATTGTTGAATAGTATTCCATTGTATAAGTATATCAGATCTTCCTTATCCAGCCATCTGTTGATGGACATTTAGGCTGTTTCCATGTCTTGGCTATTGAAAATAGTGCTGTTATGAACATTAAGGTGCAGGTGTCATATTGATTTAGGGTTCCATCTAGATTTATGCCCATAAGTGTGATTCCTGGTTCATATGGTAAATCTATTCCTAGTCTTTTGAGGGATTTTCCATACTATTTTCCACAATGGCTACATCAAACTGCATTCCAACCAGCAGTGTAGGAAGATTCCCTTTTCTCCACAGCCTCTCCAACATTTGTCATTTGTGGATTTTTGAATGATGGCCATTCTTACTGGTTTGAGTTGTACCTCATTATAGTTTTGATTTGCATTTCTCTGATAATTAGTGATATTGAGCATTTTTTTCTTGTGCCTTTTGATCATTTGTATTTCTTCCTTGGAGAATTGCTTGTTTAGGTATTCTGCCCGTTTTGGGATTTGGTTTTTAATTTTTTTTTTTATTAATTCCTATGAGCTGCTTATGTATTCTTGAGATTAAGCCTCTGTCGTTTTCATTTGCAAAAATTTTCTCCCATTCCATAGGTTGTCATTTTATTTCACTTATGGTTTCCTTTGCTGAGCAGAAGCTTGTAAGTTTCATTAAGTCCCATTTGTTTATTCTTGTTTTTAGTTCTGTTGCTTGTGTAGATTTTTCCAGGAGAACATTTTTGAGACATATGTCAGATAATGTTTTGCCTATATTTTCCTCTAGCACATTTATTTTATCTTAAGTTTAAGTCTTTGATCCATTTCGAGTTTATTTTTCTGTATGGTGTAAGAGAGGGTTCTAGCTTCATTGTTTAAATGCTGCTTTCCAGTTTTCCCAACACCATTTGCTGAGGAACTGTCTTTATTCCATTGTAAACTCTTGCCTCCTTTGTCAAAGATTAGTTGACCAGAAGTTTGTGGGTTCATTTCTGGGCTCCCTGTTCTCTTCCATTCGTACCTATATCTGTTTTTGTACCAGTATCATGCTTTCTTGATGACTGTAGCTCTATAGTATTGTCTGAATTCTGACAGAGTTATTCCTCTGGACTCTTTCTTTGTCTTCAGTAATGCTGTTGCAATTCAGGGGATTGTTTCTTTATTTTTTTTTTTTCTGTTGATCCCTCATAAGTGTAAAGGAATGCTACTGATATTGGAACGTTAATCTTGTAAACTTCTGCCTTGCTGAATTCTTCAATTATTTCTAGTAGATTTTTTGTGGACCTTTTAGGATTTTCTATATATAGAAACATGTCATCTACATATAGAGACACTTTTAACTCTTCTTTTCCAATTTGGATCCCTTTTCGTTCTCTCTTTTGCCTGATTGCTGTCGCTAAGGGTTTCTAGGCTATGTTGAATAGGAGTGATGATAGTGGGCAGCCTTGTCTTGTCCCAGATTTTAGTGGGAAGCTTTAGAGTTTTTCACCATTGAGTACTATGTTGGCTGTAGGTTTGACATATATAGCTTCTATTATGTTGACATATGTTCCCTCCCTATCCACTTTGGTGAAAATTTTTATCATAAATAGGTGTTGAAATTTATCAAATGTTTTTCTGCATCTTTTGAGATGATCATGTGTTTTTTGTCCTTTCTTTTATTAATGAGATGTATCACAACGATTGTTTTGCATATGTTGAACCATCCTTGTGTCCCTGGAATGAACCCCACTTGATCATGATGTATAATTTTTTATATGCTGTTGAATTCTATTTGTTAGTATTTTGGTGAGGATTTTGGCATCTATGTTCATCAGTGATATTGGCCTATAATTTTCGTTTTTGGTGGTGTCTTTGCCTGGTTTTGGTATCAGGGTGATGGTGGCTTCATAGAATTAGTTTAAGAGTATTCCCTCATTTCAATCTTCTGGAAGAGTTTGAGAAGGAGTGGTATGAGTTTTTCTTTGTATGTTTGGTAGAATTCCTCGGTGAAGCCGTCTGGTCCTGGACTTTTATTTGTAGGGTTTTTTTATTCCTAATTTTATTTCATTTCTAGTGGTTGATTTGTTAAAGTGGCCAGTTTCTCCTTGGTTCAGTCTTAGTGGACTGTATGTTTACAGAAACTTGTCCATCTTTTCCAGGTTATCCATTTTGGCTCCATATTGTTTTTCATAATATTCTCATATTATATTCTCTGTTTCTGTTATTTGTTTTAATTCCTCCATTTTCCTTTCTCATTTTGCTAATTTGTGCTCTTTCTTTTCTCTTCTTTGTTAGTTTGGCCAGAGGTTTATTGATATCCTCTTTGATAAAAACAGCTTTTGGTTTGATAGGTTTTTTTACTGTGGTTTTTAAAAATTCTATTTTATTTATTTCCTCCCTGATCTTTATTATTTCCTTCATTTGGCTGACTTTGGGTGTTTTTGCTCTTCTGTTTCTAGTTCTTTTACCTGGTGGGTTAGATTAATTATTTGAGATTGTCTTTTATGAGGAGGGCGTTTATCACTTTAAACTTCCCTCTTAGCATTGCGTTTAGCATCCTAAAATTTTATGTGGTTGTGTTTTCATTTTCATTTTTCTCAAGGTATTTTTTTAATTTCAAGTTTTATTTCATCATTGATTCATTAATTTTTTAGTGGCATGCTGTTTAATCTCCATGCTTTCCCTTATTTCTCCTTTATTTCTCTGTAGTTGATTTCTAGTTTCATTGCATTGTTATCAGGAAAGAAGCTTGAAATAATTTCTATCTTCTTAAAATTTTTGAGACTTCTTTTGTGCCCAAGTACATGATCAATCCTAGAAAATATTCCACGTGCACTTGTAAAGAATGTTCATCCTACTTTTGGGGAAGTATATTGCTCTGAAAATATCCACCAAATCTAATTTTTCTATTGTATCATTGAATTTCTCTGTTGCCTTATTTATTTTCTGTCTGGAAGAACTATCTATTGATGTTAATGCAGTGTTAAAATATCCCACATTGATTGTATTCCTATCAATTCCCCCCTTTATCTCTGTTAGTAGTTTTATGTACTTAAGTGCTGCCATATCAGGTGCATATATATTAATCACTGTAATAGCCTCATCTTGTATCACTCCTTTAATCCTTATAAAATGTCTGTCTTTATCTTTCTTTATGGCCCTTGTTTTAAAGTCTATTTTACTGCAATCTGAACTGCTACAACTGCCATTTTGGCTTTTTCATTTGTATGGAATATCCTTTTCCATCTTTTCACTCTCAATCTATATGTGTCCTTCTCCCTAAAATGGGTCTCTTGTTTGCAGTATATTGAAGGTTCTTGCTTTATTATCCAGTTTGCCATTCTACGTCTTTTGACTGGAGCCTTTAGTCCATTAACATTCACAGTAATTAATGATAGATGAGTGTTTATTGCCATTTTGAACTTATTTCTGCAGTTGACTTGGTATTTCCTCTTTATTCCTTTCTTCTTCATTTTGTGGTTTGGTAATTTTCCTTTGTATTTTCTTGGATTTTATTTAGTTTTTGTGACTCACTTGTAAGTTTTTGGCTTGTGGTTACTCTTTTTTGTAAGTCTATTAACCTATTACTATAACTGTTTGTACTAAACAGATGGTAACATAATCTCAAGCCCATCCTACAGAGAACAAAATTCTAAAAAAGAAAGAAAGAAAGAAAGAAATACACTGTATTTTATTGCTTTCCTCTCCCACTCTTAACGATTTAGATTTCTTCTTTTAGAATTTTTTGTTTATTCTATTCGGAGTTCATGGTAGTTATCACATTTCCAGTTATGGGTTTCCCTATTATGTAGCATCCTGCTTTATCTCTATTTAGAGTGGACCTGTCAATACTTATTTTAGCATGGGTTTAATGTTGCTAAACTGTTTTAGATTTTGCTGATGTGTGAAGTTTTTTGCCTCTTCTTCTTTTCTAAATGATATCTTTGCTGGATAGAGTATTCTAGGCTGCATCTCTTTTTCATTCAATTCTTTGTCTATGTCTTGCCACTCCCTTCTGGCCTTTAGTGTTTGTGTAGGGAAATCAGCTGAGAGCCTTATGGGGGTTCCCTTTTAACTCACTCTGTTTTTCTCTTGCTGCCTTTAGGAACATTTCTTTATCCTTGAGTCTGGCCATCATTATTATGATATGTTTTTATGTGGGTCTGTTTGGATCCTTCCTGTTTGGGACCCTCTGAGCCTCCTGTACTTGGATATTGGATTCCTACTTTTGGCTTTGGAAGTTTTCAGTTATGATTTCTTCAAATACCTTTTCAATCCCCTTTGATTTTTCTTCCCCTTCTGGATCCTCTATTATGCATAGATTGGCACACTTTATATTATTGCATACTACTCATATATTGTTTTCACTGTTTTTTATTTGTTTTTCTCTCAGCTGTTCTGATTGGGTGTTTTCTGTTGCCCTGTCTTTTAGGCTACTTATTGTTCCTCTGCATTATCTAGCCTGCTTTGTACATACAGCCTTTAGATTAGTTTTAATTTCAGCCAATGAGTTTACCAATTCTACTTGGCTTTTCTTTATACCTTCAATTTCATTTTTGACATAATTTATATCACTAAACACTATCTCTTTTAGTTCCTTCAGTACTTTGATCACACCTTTTTTTCAAATCTTGATCTAGTAGGCCATGAATGTCTATTTAATTGATCATGCTTCAGGTGATTTCTCTTGCTGTTTTAATAGAGAGTGATTCCTCTGCTTCTTCATATTGCCCATATCTCTATGGCACTGTGGCTTAAGGACTATCAGTTATCTATTGTGGTACTTAAGGTTTTTATTTATTTATCTATCTAAAGCTTATGCAGGAATAAGTCTTAAAATAGAAAGAATTATAAAAGAATGGAGAAAAAAGTTTTGGAAACAGTGTATAAACAATAATAGAAGAGCAAGTTGAAACAGAATAGCAACTGAGTTGAGATGTCTTTATAAAAACTTAAAAAGAAAAAGGAGGAAAGATCAGAAGACAATATCTTAGATCTGTGTATAATCACTAACAAGAGATCAAAACCGAGAGAAATAAAAATAAACTGAGATGGATTTCTTTTTTAAAGTAATGAAAATAAAACTTTTAAAAGAAAAAAGTTAAAGAGATTAAAACTGGAGACATATACAATTGTTTAAAAAGTACATGTTTTAAAGTTATAGAACATAAAACAGATTTTAATAAAAGATGAAAGAGATTTTTAAAAGAAGGGAGAAAAAAGTTTTGAAAACACTGTATAATCAATAATAGAAGAGCAAGTTGTAGCGGAATAGCAATTGTGTTGAGACGTCTTCTATAAACCTTAATAAAAGGGAGAAAAAAATCAAAACACAGTATTTGATACTTGTGAATAAGCTATAACAGGAGATCAAACCAAAATAATTAAAATGAAATGAGTTGGATTTTTAAAAATCAGAATAATAAAAATTTTAAAAGAAAAATTTAAAAGGAATTAAATCTGTTAACATACACAACTGTTTAAAAGTAAAGATTGAAAGGTAATAGAAAATAAAACAGATATAATAAAGATTAAAAAAAGAAGAAAAAAAAGTTGTGTTCTGCTGGAGACTGTGTGCTCTGAATGGTTTTATCGAGAAGTCCTTTTGTCTTCACCCTTTTTCACGAACTCAGCTTGCTGTTTCCAGCGGACTTCAGTTGGTCTCCTTCTCATTGCTGCTCCCGGTGTCTTTTGGCAAGAAGGTCTAGACCCCTCCCAACACTGGGTCAGGTGCTGCTCTCCTTCGCTGTGGGTGGGCGGGTCATTCCCCCTCCCAATGCCACAGTCAGATGCTGTGCTTGAGGGGAGGCAGACAGATGGATCGCACCCCCTCTCAGCAACTTGGTCAGTGGTGCGTTCCTGCCAGGAAGGCCGGTGGCCACCCACTCTGTCCAGGCGCTTGTCGCTCCCCTGCACTGTGCAGCTGCCTCCTGTGCCTCAGGTCAGCACTCTCTAGGCTAGCTCGGGGAAGACCACAGAGCATCCCCGACCCTGCTCAATGCCAAAATTCAGCTCCTTGTTTGGATCGACCGTGTGAGTTTTCTGAGGTAGCAGGGAAGAAAAATCCTATCTGCCTTGGGCTGTAAACAAGTCTCAGTCCTGCCTAGGAGGTTGCGGAGCCCCAGGTGAGGGTTCAGGGCTCAGATCTGCCCCTACCCGGGAGCTGCGCACAGGGGGATATGAGGGCTGTGGCTGTGCCCCGCATCTCTTCTTGTGAGAAGAGCCAATAATTGGGCCCTGGGTCTGAGGAGACAAAGGCTATGGTGCACCTCCCCCCAGGGCACACACGCACTGTTGCTTTGCTTTTTTTTTTTTGCCATAATTTATGGGGGGCCAAGGTTGTTCTGCTCTGTATCTCCTCCCAGTCATGATGCACAACTTCCTGCATTCCTGTGGGTCTGCCTCAGTTTTGCCGCCCCAGTCCTCTGCCTGGCTCAGCCAGCCTGTCCCTGTCCCCAGGTTTTAGCTCACATCTCGGTCTGGGTGTCACAGGGACACTTTGTGCTGGTTTGTCTTCTTTCTGTCAGTCAAGGGGTGCTCTGGGCAGATCTGAGCCTTGGAGGCTCCCCCTCCATCCTGCTGGCCTCTCTTTTGGAGAGGGGGAGGTTCAGCAAACGAGCACTAGTCCTCCTTCACCTCTCTGTCCCTGTGGGACTGGTGCCACAGTGTTTTGCTTTTTCTTCTTTCTTTTATTTCCTTTTCTCCTACAAGATTTTTGGTGTGTTTGTCTTTCAAAGAGGGCAATGTTCTGTTGGATTTCCGCAGATGCTCTGCTTGGCTGAGTGGGTCCTTAGATGTGATTTTTGGTGTATTTGTGGGAGAGGATGAGCTACGAGTGTCCTACTACTCTGTCATCTTGCTTCTCTCTCTCCTCCTCTTAAGGATTTTAACTGACTTAAGGAAGCCACTCAATTTCTTTTGCTCTATTCAAACTCCACTGAGCTAAAACTTAATCATATTTAACACATACTTTCACAGGAACACCTACGTAATTGTTTATACAAACAACTCTGTACCATAAGCCAGCCCATTTGACACATAAAATTAACCATCACAATACACATCTTGGCAAGTGAGGTTTATGTGGGAGATTTGCCATGGAGGACAATTTACTGTATGTTTATGGAAATCTGATTGTCAGATGCAAATTAGCAAATAGGCTGTGTAATTCCTGTTTGAAGAATCTGTACTTGAGTTTCCTTCTGATTGCCATTTGTAACATCGTTGTTGTGCTACAAGATTAGAGCCACATTCTCCCTGAGACAAGTTTCCCTGAAATAAGTGTCTCTGCCATGTCTATATTCACAATTCCTTGAGTTGAATGCCAAGTTGAGTCTCATGTCTTCTCTTCTCACTGCCCACTGCATCCATAGGCATGGGATGCTATTTAGGTTCTTTTAATGGTTGGAGTAAAGAGTAGGTGTGTGAGCATCTTGGCACAAAGTAGCATTTCCTTGCACCCCAGGAGAGTGGTCCCATGCTCAGAGCCCACTGACCTACACTCCCAGTAGCAGACAATATAGAAACATACCCTTCCAGATTCCAATACATCTGATCTCAGAAGCCCTGATTTTGCTAATATTTCTCTCCCTTATGGTTTTATCCATCAATTTTTTTTAAATTTAGCTATCAACAAAAATATAGATCCCTAACTCATTAGAAAGATAACAGTGATTATCACATAGGAGGAGCTCAACTAATGTCAAACCCTACAGGTTACAAGCCCCATATCACATCTAACCACTGTTAGTGTGTCTGCACCCTAAGTAAGGTCCTGAGCAATGGGGATCCACATAGGCAGTTATTCTGAGTTGCTGAATTATTTAAAAAGTAATAATCAACTGTATTGTACATTTGGCCCATTTCTGCCCCAGTTCAACACCACATTGCTGTTTCAGTGGGAGTAAATCTGCTCCATTGCCTGATTTCCAGGGTAAGACTATCATGGGTACTGATATAGCCTTAAAAGCCTCCATGAGAGGTGGCAATAAGAATTTACCAATATATTTCCTCCCAGGTTACTGGCTTTCCTCATTTTTATTTATATCTCCTGTAACTAGGGTGTGTACAACTTTACAGATCCCCCAGAATAGTAACACTAGATGGCAATTCCCTTGAACTATTTCCCAAATCCTTACTAACAGTGGCTATTTTAGGCACAGAAAATTAGGGATATTTAATAGTAATTATCAATTTGGATGGAGAAAATCTCATGCAGGGAAAAATTAGATTTCTCCATGGAATCAGGTACACTTTTTGTAAGGCTTGTCCTGGATTTTTTACTCAAGAGTTATGATTGTTTATGGTCAGCAGCCAGCATTTTTGTGCTATGTAAAAAAAGGTAGCTGGTATTGTGAGATTAGGTTAATGAGGAGTTCACAGATTGGCTGCTCTCCCTGACTTTTTAGACATGTGTTGGCCTAGGTAACATTGTGTATTGTACACCACATTCCTTTTATCTGTTGATTAGTGGCCAGGGAGGAGGTTCATTGTAAGGCACCCTTCACTCGGTTAGTGAAACTTTTCCAGCTCAATAAATTTTGGGCTTGTACTGGAAAGATAAATTGGTAGCCAATAACTATAAAGTCACACTTCACAGGTAGGATTTAGATCTATGATTATCCTAGAGATTCACAAATGCTATGATTTAAACTCTGTAATGCTGAACAGCCTTATGCAATTGCCTCTGGACTTCACCATTTTCATTCTGACTGTACCAAATACAAGCTTCTTGATTGTAATATTGCATTCACACTATCTCTGGTTAGTCCTTAAATGAGACTCGAAAGGTAGTGGCCATTCCTCCATTTTTGATGGTAATAGTAAAAGACTGCTTCATCCACTTTGGGCTTAGGGTTTAGAAGGTACAAGCACAAGTACTTCAGAGCTTTGCTTTGCTGGAATACATGTTGCTAGTAGTAGTGAAGAAGACAGGAGGAGCCCTAGCCTCAGCATAGTGTCTGTGGTCAGGTTGGTAGGGTCAACCAAGAAAATTTGTCAGCAGTGCACTTCCCAGTGTCCCCAGTCTGACCTGATTTGTGTCTCCTTAGTGGCATGCATGTGGCATGTTGTTTCAAGGCATAACATTTCTGAGTAGAATGTAGATTACTGCAGTTTGGGTGACCCACCAACTTCAAGTGTAGCCAGCACTAGTGGGTTTCAGAATTTCTTAGTGGAGAATGCAGTGCAGCAACACGGTAAGTGTTAAACTCAGAGTCATCTGTGGTCAGTAGTAAGAAGGGAGCTGATTGTCTCCTGAGCTTTTGTCCAGACCTGGGGTCAATGATTTATGCCCTCAGAATGTCAGGAGCATGTCCAGATTTACTCTACAGTGACTTTAGTGGAGCAAAGTAAGTGGATGGGGGAAGAGTGTGTTCCTTTCTCTCTTGAGGCCATAGTGCATGGCTTGCTCAGCTGACACTAGATGATATGCAGAAATAGGCTGAGAATGGTATCAAAGTAAGTGGCCACGTGAGGTTCTCATCAGAACCAAGGGGGATGTTTACAGACTCAATTTCTGGTAACAGAAAAGGAACAGTGAATGTACCAGTTGGCTATTACTTTGCTGTGTGCAGCAACATTACAGCCCCATCTATTAAAAACTGATCAAGCTATTTCATCTGACATGGATGGTTGGACCAGTAGAGGTTGCAGCAGCTCTGTTGTGGTCTCCTCATTTGCTGTGAATTTAAGTATAGGAATTGCCCCTCAGGGGTGTTATTTTAATGCTCAACATCACCCAGCTTGTCTGAATTTAGAAAGATATAAAGAAGGATTTCTGGAGGTTTTATGAAGTTAACCTAAGTGAGAGTGTTTATGGCTGGTAGCCTGAGTAGCTCAATCCAGGTGGTACCACTTTTGTTTTAATGAGGAGTCCTTTGATGCAAATCTAGTTTAACAGGGAGTGGTTCCCATTACTTAGGCATAATAGAAATCTCAATCTGTAGGGCATTTGTATCTGCCCCAATAAGGAATTCAGGAGGATAACTATTCAGTACATTACCAAGAGTTGCCTTTCCAGTGGCAAATAACTCTGGGTTGAACCTGAAGCCACTTTCACCAAAAGACCATAAGTATGTGTTTACACATCCATTTAGCCTTTGGCTCCAGGGAGCTGATTTTGGGGTGGCTGAAACAACTTATTATACATCCTATCCTTGGGGCACTAGTGTGAGGCCGAAGTAATAACCTCCATTAATTCTCCTAGTATGTAGCTGTTTATGGTCACTGGGTACATAAGGACCAGTAAACACTGGAATTGAGGTGTGTGCTGGCACCAAAATCCAAACAGCCCTAACAAATTTTGGGCCTCCTTCACAAAGGTGGGAGCTTGCAGTTCTAGGTGCTAGGCTTGTACAAATTTGGAAACAGCTGGCCAAATGTAGTCCCCAGATTGAACAGACTTGGTGGGGGGATTGTGCCTCCAGGGGAAGGGAGAGGACAATTGCCAATCCCCTCTCAGAGTCCTGCTCTCTTCCCTCATTAAGAAGTGTTAACAGGTGTGACAACCTCTGAAATAGTCTTTGTCATGCCTGCAGAGTAAGATGTAATCAATTGAATGTCAAAGCTGAGTTTATAAAAGGAGTTCAGGGCAAACATTTAGGTCTTTTCCTCAAAGCTTGTAGAAAATTTGCAGGTCTGTTTAAGTACCCAATTGGACATCAAGAAAAAGTCATAAGATTTAACTTGAATGATGTATTTTTTTTAAACTTACTAGAACTAGATAGCTAAGTCTGTATATTCAAACCATCTAACATTTTTGTTTTAAATGTCATCCCTTAAGAACATTATCTGGTAGGACTACTCTAATAAAAGGAACAGCCTTTTGAAACACTCTATAGTTGGGTTCCAGTTATTAGTAGTGGCTTCTACCTCACGACGTACTGGGGAATATAAAGTTGAGATGGGTAGAAATCAGTAAATCAAGTCAATCATGACAGGTTGCAATTTTTCAGTGCCTTGCTTTAAGCAGCACTGTGGTTTATTGGCCTCCTGCTGCAGTAAGAGAAGGCCAATTCATTTCCACTTGGCAGGGTCCACCAGTAGTGTAGAATCCTTAGACTTACTCCATGAACTTACTGCAGAATGAAGAATTCCATTTCAATTACAGGGAAAGGGATAACTTCAGGGAGGGACAACAAAGGCAGTAGCATATTTTAGTAAATCTTGGCTGATTTTCATAGTTAATGGTGGATTGTTACTTAAATTGTTCCCCCTTGCAAGCTGCTCACCATTTGCAGCATCCCTTTAAGGCATGAGTTCTATCATGGAGTTTGCCTTCCAGGTCCGACAGACAGTAGGACAAAGAGCCAGCCAATGTGGTTTGCCTTTGGGAGCCCAGAGTGTGGCTAAATAGGCCAATGCCTACTGGAAAGGGCCTATGGGAAGCAGTTTCCTGACGCTGGTGAAGATCAGGTCCTGATCACTGGTGCAGAAAGGGAGTCTTCCTCATATGGGAAAGCCTGCCATAGGGTGTAATGTAATGATAGTGAATATTGTAATTGCTCCCCTGATTTACCAGACATTACCCAATTTGTGGCCCTTCTGTCCCCCAGGATCCAGTATAAATTTTCTTGTCTCTTGCAGTGTATAAACTTAAGTGGGGGCCTGGATGGTGTGCGTTTCCTGATAATAGTTTTGATATAGGCAGGTAGGGGGATACCATTGTGGAATTAATAGACAATGCTCATCTCTGAGTTTGTCTTTCATAAGTTTCTGTTAAGAGTTCTAGTGGCCTCTTCAAATATTATATCATTAACCAACATTTCCAGTAAACAGGACTTATATATGTCTAGAGACTACAAGAGAAACAGCCAGGTGGACTCAGGATTTGATTCGGTCTCCTCCAGCTTGGCAAAGTCATAGTGCTGCATGTGTGATATCCATCTATTTCCTGATAACCCTACTCTAACATTCCCAGCTGATGGAGGAGGTGTTTGGCCACAGAAAACATTCCCAATTACTTGGAATATGAGGGTGTTAGTGGACTTTGGTGGAACAGACAGTCCTCTAAGCCGCAAAAAACCACATCAAAATGGTATGTGTGGACTGGGCTTCAGAAACTCCTCTGAAGGTCATTTCCACCTTCCACACTAACTGTGCAGGATCCTTCAGCAGATGTATTGGAAGAATCACCTTACTTCATATTGAATCTATTCTTTGGTTATAACCTTTGTGTTCTGCTGTCTGTGCTTACTCATGCTGGCTCTGCATCTTTGTAAAATAATTTTGCTTATACCCTGAAATACACATGGAATTCCTTCTTAGAGAGTCCCTTCTCAAGGCTCGACCTCCACACTTGACATTTAAATGTGTAAGATTTTTATTCATACAGAGATAAAAAGTTGCAGAACAGAATAACATGTAAGACGTTGTCAGGGACATCATGACCAGGCCTAAGTGACAGCTGCAAGAACAAAGGATTAGCACACCCTCACCTCCAGAGTCTGGCCAGCACCAAGAATTTTTGAGCAACTAACCACATTCCCTCTTCTTTTCTTATGGAAGATCCTGAATTTTAACTAAGACAATAGTTCATTAGACATCATATTCTTGTTTAGCTGGTTTTCCAAATAAAGTCAATACCCCAATAACTTTCTCATCTTTTATTGGCCTCTCAGATACCAAGCAGTTTGAGCTTGGACTTGGTAATAGGGACACAGTTTTTCCACATGTACTCTTAGTCAATTGCTTAATTTAGTCTCACTAAGCAGACTTTATTCTCCATCAGTAGCATCTCTTTATACCAAAGAAGGGCAATCATCAGAGGCTTCCTTGTATAGATCCTTGTTAAATAAGAATTCCAAGAATGAAGACTTGATTGAAGAAACGAGGCACGTGTTAGGGCTGAATCTCAGGAGACACAGATCCAAGAAACACCTGAATTGTGTTCTAACAGACTACTAAATGGTGGAGGCTTATAAAGCCAAAAACATCAAACAAAGAAACAAACAAACAAAAACAAAAAATCACAAGGCAACATAAGTTGTTTGTCAAGTATTAAAATCAGAGCTGCTTAGTATATGTACTTGTTAAGCAAGGATTGGTTGGGGTACAAATGACTCTACATTTTGAATGGGATGGGGAACTTTCAGACTACTGGTTTGAAGCTAGCTTCTGCTAGCAGAACTTCTTTTGAAAATGGCTGATGCATTTCTTGAATTTGATGCAGTTGAGAAAGTTCAATTTGCCAGTGATGTAGGAACCTGTATACAGCCACATTGAAAATGGCCACTTGGCTCCATTTTGGATGCTTGAATCATGTTACTCTTTTGAATCATGTTACTCTCTTTTGTCATTTAAGTGATCTTAAATATATTTCATCCTTAAAGACAGACTGGGCCTCAGAGGTAGTAATGTATAATTCCGCCTCCAAATGAGAATAGGCCTCTATTGTTGACTCCAACTTCACTCTTCTGTCTTTATTATTTTCCACTTGGTCTCTAGCAAAGATGAGGGTAGGTTATCTTCTTCACTATCATGGTAGTAAAGTGCTGCCTTTTTCTCTAGAGCCCCCCAGTACTGCTGTGTTCTAGCCTCTGATTTGTTTTCCCTGAGAGATTAGGGTTGTATCTCCTCTGTGGTTGGCTCCTTGGAGAGAGCTTGGGCTACTGATTCAATACTATGGTCACCTCTTTGGAGTCCTGGAAGACACAGGAATAAAAGCTCCATTGTCTTAGTCACTTAAGTAACAATTTAGCAACACAGCCCAAGAGTTAGAGTCTCAAAATGACTCTGCAGATGGTGCAAGAATGGTATGGTCCATAAAACAGATGAGAATGTGTTGTCTGCAAGCCCCCCAAAGCTATGCTTAGAAAACCAGCCTTCAACCTTGGTGTTTCTGCCCTTACCAGCTTCTTCAACTGCTATCA